>NC_056744.1:592303983-592361483 GCF_019279795.1 Protopterus annectens
TTCCCACCACATGTTTTAGCACAGACAATGTGTGGTCAAGGGCTAACAATGTCTCACCCAACTGTCGGCACACTACATCAGTGAAACAATCCATGGCATCACCAATGTGGTGGAGGGAGTCATGGATGTCAGACAGTGATGTATTCATGATCCCAAGCATCCACCTGATCTTGTGTTTGAAATGTGCCTGTGCCTCCATGATGGACTGAAACATGCATTAAGTGATCCATGATGTGACACCTGTGACAGGTGGTGGTTGGGCAGCAGTCCTCCTTCATGCACCCCTGTCAATCTGCCTGTGTAGGAACTCACCAGCCCTTTAGCTATGGCTAGTGTCCACACTCACTGATGCCATAGTCACCACATTCTCTCGTTTGATGCCGCCACACTCTGACTGTCCAATATCTGTGGCCGCAGGGGACTGGGTATGTGTGGGCATACTGACTGTATGCAGAAACAATGGGGAGGAAGTGGGATGCCAACCCATGGGACAAATACAGCCCCCAACAACCCCACCATGGCCACCATCATCATCAGAGTCCAATGAGACACTGACATCAGGTTGTGAGGGGGGACACACTCCAAACCCCAGGGTCACCTGTGAGAAGGAAGACAAAATAAGTACATTACTACCTGCACTATTGTGTATGGTAATCCACACACATACACATACACATACAGGTGAGGAGCCACAACTGGGTTACACATACCAGTGTTATTTCCAATCCCATGCACAATACACAAGCAGAAAACAACATACACAGACATGACGGACCTTTTATAACATGCACTGCAGCTACGTCTGGTTAATGTTGACAGTACTATACACCTGTGCAATAAGCAATATGGCAGGGAATGTGATAGACCTACACTTAAAAAAGAGTGCACCCGTCTTAACCATACTATGCCATTGCTAATGTCACTGCCTCAGGTATGTATCATTGCCATATTGTGTGTGACCAAGCATCTGTGAGACCTCCAAAATAAGTGCATATGTGTTACTGCTCCTGCAAATACACAAGTTTGATTACCCATTCAAAGCATGTCAGTTAAGCCCCCCAAAATTTAACATACAAGTATTGTACTCAGGCTAAGCATAATAGTTGTGCCTATGCAAAATATCAGCATTAACATTCACAGGGTATATATGATCAGTACAACAAATGTAGCACAAATACCACGTGCAAAACTTTGGACTCTGGCCACACCTGACGTACCTATGGAAATGTGAGGGAGACATATTTTATTGTCAGCAATGCTAAATGTGTCACTGTTACGGGGTAATATGTGCATATGACAACATATACAGTAGCTAATATGATATTGCCTACATTGCTGACATTTTGAGTATGTGTGCACAACTGTGTGTTAAAACCAAATCACCCCCCAATGCAGATGCACCTGACACCAGTGTACTGGTATGCAGAGGCTGTGACAATGGCTGATACAGTATTACGCTGATGAACACAGGAAGCTTACCTGGACGCTACTCTGCTGTGGATGCTGTGGCACCCACCTCCATGATGTATGGATGCTTGGGAGCTGGAGGTTGTTCTCAGGTTTGCCAGGAATTCCACTGTGGTTGAGAGTGGTTGTTCCACTGCAGGCCCTCTACTGATGGCAGCACGGTCCCTGACCACAGCGGCAGTACTTTGCTGTGCAGCATTGACCGTATCTGTCACCTGGTATTGGACCAGCTCGTAGGTTCTGTCCTGTAGCCGTACATTAAGATTATGGGTTTTGATGACTGATATCCATACCAGTATACAAATTCAGAACTTAAAAGTTTTTGGGGAAGCCTTCTACCATGGAGAACTCCTTTCCTGACTTTCTTAATATTCATGGAACCTAAATACAATTTCAGAAGAAAAGGAGAGCCAATCAATGGAGAAAGCGCTTAGTCACAGGAATTCTCTGTAGTGAATAAAGTTGGTGTGTTCCTGGTCAACTGTTGGAATCATTTTTTCACTTTCTTAGTCATTTTCCCTGTTGGGATTTGTTCTTTGCTGTAGCTGTACATTGTTGACTACAGTGATGAGGTCAGCCCACAATGCTGCATGTTGGTTAAGATTGTGGTGAGTCCTGAATAGCAGAATGACATGATGCAGTCTGAGGCCATCCAGGATGACATTATTTTCAGCCTTTGAAAATGGCGGGTGCCTACTTTTAGTCATCCTTTCTGAAAGACAACAAGAGGAGGAACATGTCATAGGACCAGATACATTGAAATCCACTATGTACAGACACTACACATCAAAAGTACCCTTCAATATCCACTGCTACCTCCCATGCCATACCCTGCAGTCTGTCAACACACTATGTATGTTGCTATCACCAACATAATAACAATACCAGTTATGTCCATGTGTGCCATGACAGAGTGTGCTGTATGTCTCCACACCCATCAATGTCATCTACCATGCTGTGTCCCCTGTGGGCAAAGTCCCACTGCTATGTCATACAGCCATTGTCAGACAAATAGGTGTGTATTATTTCATGTATGTGGGGACAGTCCAGCAACATCACTGTGCCACAGCAGACAGCAATGAAAACCTGCTGTAGTCTATCCTCGCTGTAGGCATCATATCTCTCCAGTACACAGATGTTTGCCAAATGTGTACGTGTACCTTATGTATGTGTTCCTTCTGGTAGACACCTGTGGATGTCTGGCAGGTGGTTGGCTATTAATTGATGGTTGTTCCCGGAATACAGTGAATCTGGCTGTCACACGCCAGAACCCTCAGAAAACAGTTATGCTACAGTAATATCTGTCACTCTATTCATACTCTTACAAATAAAACCAGCAGTAGCAGAACTGAAGGACCAAATTGGTAGACAAGAAATACAGCAGCAACAAAACCCAAAGCATCCACCATGGCAGAGTATAAGTAAAATCTTTAATAACCAGGATAAGCGATTTCGAGTAATCCGACTCTTTTTTCAAATCCAAGTACAAAACATAATAAAACACAAACCTATTTAAAACCACATTCAACCAATAAGAATGCAATACAGTCCACACCATCTAGAGGGACCAATAAATTCAATTTTCATGGTCTATGCCCTCTAAGAACAGGCATCAGTGGTAAAACACAATTAAGCCCTGGTGCTCTATCCGCCTGCAGATCTGCAATCCAGTTTCCCTCAACCTGTTCTGTTTGGAGGGAAATATCACCCCCTCTTCTGGTTGCAGCACACGACTGAAGGACTATGAATTTAAAAGTATGTCTCAAGTTGTTCTTAACATGCTGTGCCAGTGCATTGTGCTCATCACCAGTCCTTATATCTTTGCAATGTTGTAGGACCCTCTCCTTCAACATTATATTGGTTTTGCCAACATAAAACTTGTCACAATCCTGGCACTTTGCTAAATAGACCAGGTTCCTGGTAGTACAGTAGGAAAAACCTTTCAGACAATATAGACGTCCAGTAATCGGATATTGAAATTTATTGGACCTGTCTATAAAGACACAACCTTTACATTGTCAACAAGGAAATGTTCCTATCCATTGCATTCCAAAACCATACTGCCCAGAAGTACATCCCATAAAGTCTTTACAGAGCAGTCTCTTTAGATTAGGTGCAATCCTGAACCCAAACACAGGAGCCAAATCTACAACCTCTTTAATGCCATCATCTGATTGTAAAATATTCCAATTCTCATGTATAATTATCTTAATTTTGTTCACATCACTATTGTAACAAATGGTCAACCTTGGGTGCCCCCTATTATTCACAATATCCATACACCCTCTAGTCTGAGAGGCTTTTGTTTAAACTGGCATTGCTTAGCAGTGCTTTGCACCACTTAGCAATGCACAAACCAGCTAAGCACTGCTAAAATATTCCTTGTTTAAGCAGTGCTTGGCAAGGCTTAGCTGTGCTTAGCTGAGTTTAGTTGAGCACAGCAAAGTAGGATTTAAAAATAAATCTTATAATTGTGTATTTGCCACATAAATGCTTAATAATATGTCTGTGCATCCATACAATATGCATTCAAGGGTTTAACCATACTTCTCATAATGTGTATTTGCAACATAAATGATTAATAACCTGTCTGTGTATTTATATAAAATTCAGTCAAGGTTTAATAGTACTTCTCACAAATGTTTATTTGCAAAATAAATTTAATAACCTGTGTAATCATACAAAATTAAATTGGGATTTAATGTTATTCTCATAATGTGCATTTACATAATATCCTCCTTTTGCACTTGAACCCTGCACCTACAGTACATATGACTGTCACTCTAACAAGTTGGCTACATGGCCACATAAACTGCTGCTATACTTTTGCATCTATCTCTCCACTACGTTCAAGCACTACTGAGCAGCGCAGCACAGAGCAGCATGCAAACCAGCTCAGCTATGCTTAAACGTGACCTTTGCTTTCATAATTAAATGCATCTGGTTTCTATTTTTAGATGTCCGGCATTTGTCCATTGCTGCATGCTGCACCGCCCAAACACACACACAAAAAAATAAATAAATAAATAAACTTTTTATTACATATACGTACATTGATATCCGGCACTTTGGCAGTGCAGGGGGTGTGTTACTCATCTCCATACACAGTAACACACTCCCTACACTGATTCAATATCCATGTTACAGAGCTGTCCCTCAGTAATGTGTCTTTATTAATAAGCATGGCGTGATACCAAGGGGGTACCACATACATGGCCATGGTACCTTTTGTGTAGGCTTTGCACTATGCCTACACAGATTGTATTAAATCCCCAGGAGAGAGTGTGTTTTTAAAAAAAAAAAGGGGGTGACTTAGAACACTTTGTATGCATTTCATTCATGTAATGGTACTGCTTAATACCTCATGGAACTGTAGAAAGAATGAAGGATGTATGTGATAACAAGACTGCTGTCTTTAGTGTCATTACTGTTATGTGCATTCACATTGTTATGGCTGGCTTGCCTATATTTAAATGTAGCAATACACAAGTTTTCAGGAAAATACTAATAAGAACATTGCAGATTAAAATGAATATCTTGCCATGTCACCGCACAAATGATTTTGTTTGTCTTTGAAGAGACAAGTTATTGTGCATGACAAAATAAAATAATCTGATGTACAGTTCCTCAACAGACCCGCGGTAGTGGTGCTGCGATAGTGTTGTCGCCTCAGAGCAAGACGTTGTCCCGTTTGATTCTCAGCTAGGGCGGCTTCTGTGGAGGCATGCATGAATGGGCGTGCCTTTGTTGAAGGTTGTGCATCAGGGCTGGTAACTCGGCACGTAAAATTCCCCTACCAAACATTAGCAGACCGGAGTTCCGCTGTGGTGACCCCTAACCGGGATAAGCTGAAAGACACAACAACAACAACAGTTCCTCAACAGACAATGTAGGTCAAAATATAGTTGATACATTTTCATTTCAATTGTAAGGCATGAACTCGTTTAATACTGAACTAACACTTTTTACTAAATGCACTACTTTAGGAAAGAAATTCAGTATGTGCATAATTAGGTACATTATCTGATCATGCAAAACCATTAAAAATGTGATTATTTCTTATAGGATGCCTTAAAACATCACTAAATAGGTATCAGTGAATACCCAGGAATGATTTTTACCAACAGTAATACGAGTACCGGTTGTGATATATATATATATATATATATATATATATATATATATATATATATATATATATATATATATATATACACACACACACACACACACACACACACACACACACACACACACACACACACACACACACACACACATGTATATCAATTAGTATTTAAAGATGAGAAAGAATGTTAGATGAACAGTAGACCATGCACCACACAGCACAGCCCACAGATACCACTGCATGCAGCAATTACACTTTATGTGTTTTTTACAATAATGGAAATGACCTGAATGTCTGGTCCATAGTTCTGGACTTGATGCTGCCTCATTACCTGTTCAGCCACATGTTATTCACAAGTCTGCCAAATGGGGTCCCATACTAATGCTGGTGGCTGGTCACCATAAGTCATATTAGGACAGGAACTGGAAGCTGCAGTAACAGCATGGGCCACCTCATCATCAGACTGGTTGGTGCTTGATCATGTTGTGCAGAAAGCAACATGCAGCATAAATCTTGAAGGCAGTAGCTAGGTCATACTAAAGGGCAGCCCAAGGATCATCCAGGCATCTAAAATGACTCTTCAGGAAGCCAAAAGCCCTCTCAATGTCAATGGGTCTATAACCGGACAGTATTGAAGTTATTTTCTGAAGCTCCAGTTGGGTTTCTCACTGGTATCATGAGCCACAGTTCTGCTGGATATCTAGCATCGCTTGAAAGAAGAAAAAAAAAATATATATATATAGAGAGAGAGAGAGAGAGAGAGACAGACAGACAGACAGAAAATGGAGGGTGGAGTGGTTTGGTATTCAGCAATACATTTTATCATGAATAGCTACTTAAATACAATAAAAGACAAAAACATATTTTTCCACTTATTAGCACAATGTCCACTAGGCATCCTACCATTCAGGAAGAGGCAGCAGAGTGAGCTCATGGCCAGATATTGGAATCATGTGCACTGCCAGGATATTTGGCAGGAACATTGGTGATGATCCCCCATGCATCACATACTACCTAGCAATTGATGGAATGTGTTACCATTCACTCAGTGGACCAGAAGGGGCCATAACTGTGGAATGGGTACAATCTATTGCACTGAATGCCTCAGGGAAATGTTCTACTCCATAAAAGGCATGCATAGTCCTGGCTTGGTTCTAAAGTGGCCCTGGAAAATAGGTATTCTGATCCACACATGCCCATAGTACATCCAAGAACTGCTGCAGTATCGTCAAGGTAGTAGCCTTAGAAATACTGAGTGCATCTCCAGTCTGTCTACAGAAAGCTCTTGTGGCAATTATAATGGGGGCTATACCTGCCATTGTATACAAAGGGTTAGGAAGTCCATGTAGTCCTCCAGGATCTCCTGGGGGTCATGCATTTTTATTAAGACCTTTATAATATATCTAGTCACATTAAACCTAGCTATTATCTCCTGATTATTAAAATTATAATGGATTATTAATTTCTTATATCTCCACTTTCTTGGCCTATGAGCACTGCTGGTTGCAAGTGGTTTTGGCTCAGCCAAGACAAGCAGATTACAATGGTAAATAATAAAGCTAGCAGTGAGTGACAGCATCTTCCTGGATTGAAAATTAGATATAATATTCACAATGGTAACATAGCCAGGGTGGAGCAAGAGGGACAACTATTCTAGGCAACAGGTGCTGTCTCAGCTTTACATTGAGGACAGACAGAGCTTGGCATAGTATGGGGAAAACTACTGTCACCTGCACACTGTCTAAATTCACTAAACATAAACTGTGTACCATTATCTGCAACCAGCTCAACTAGTAGAAATACATCTGGGAACATTTTCTTGAACCTAAATATTATTTGCTGGCTAGTTGTGTCTGGCACATTATTTCTGTGTTACAAGTGTAATAATCCTTGGCTATGAGGTAATGTTTTGCCTTCATATGGACTCAAGTCAGCAGATACATTTTTGACAAGGACTTTGTGATAAAATTATTGACAACAGCTCTTTCTTCTGAGATGGTTAATGCATAATACAGAAATGATATTGGGACACTAGATTTACCATGTCTTAGTTGGTGTTTGTCCACGGCATTGGTATTTTGTCCCTCTCTCAACATTTGCTGAGACCCTGATGACTTTTGTGTCTTTGTTATAGCACCACCATGGTCAGAAAGTTGTGCTCTGACTGTATAATATTTATGTATGAGACATCTGATTTATGTCTTGCAGTCTGGACATACATCTTGTACATGCTTGATTGATTGCATATCTATGTAATTTGGGGTAGTTGCTGGTCTAGTCATCATTATACTCTGGGCATAAGTAGCAGCATCTTCTTTGGTATTATATAATGGGTGGTCATGCACAGGATTCCTAGATAGCATATTTGCAACAGCTCAATGTTTTCCAGACATGTTGATTCCTCTGGCATTGAACCTTCTCAATCTCATTAACATTCTTTAGCTTCTTGGTGGAACTTTGTCTAAGTTTTAGGAATATATTAGTGAAACTCATGGTAAGAGTGCAGTCTGAAGTTGGGAATTGATAACCTTAATGGGTATCTGAAGAATTTTTCACATGCTCACATATTTGAAAGACCACTTTTCTTATCTTTAAATATCTCTGCATAGCTTTGGTTAGCATTCTGGTGCAATAGATGACAGGATGTATGCATGTTTATTCGTTTGGAGTAATGCTGCACCTACAGCTTAACTACAAACATCAGCATTCATTATTGGCTTTGTGACATCACAGTATGCTGTTGTTAACATTTATTTTATGTTTCAGTTTGAGCATTTCTCCACAACAAGAGTACTTCTTTCTTTAACAAATTAACTAAAGATTATAACTCAGTTGAGAGATTTGATAAAACCTGCCCAAATAGTTAATCACATCCACAGGGGATCTTATCTCAGTAACGCAACATGGATTTTGCAATTCAGCCATTGCCCTGCCCTTGCCTTCATGTAATCTGATTCCATTAGCAGTTATACAGAGACTAAGGTAACAAAGCTAAGTCTTACTAAAGCAGCAATTGCCTTGGTTTAACTTTAAACCAGAGTTTTTGATAGTCTGAAGTACTCCCTCTATCCTTGAATGATGCATCAGTTTGTCTGGGCCTGGTACCAAGATATCATCCATATCAACACCACCAACACCACCATATAGCCGATTGAGTAAAGCCTCTACTTTGCAGACCTTATGAAATGACACCCTCCTGTGTTTGATCAAGACATATGGAACTGCATTTGCTTATATCATAATCTAAGCCCATCAACTCTGACTTCATTTTTTTGCTAGGAGTTAATACCATTTTGCATCCCATACTTTTCTGACCAGATCCAGAACATCTATCCAAAATTTAAACTTGTTTTCTAAACATTATTTTTGTGTATTTTTCAATAGTTGTTTCTTTAATCAACTTTGTCTTACAAATGAGACCACAGTCATTTACATCTGTTATACTTCCTGTCAAAAGAAACAGATGTCTCTCACTCACATGATAATGGTCACACCTTGTGTATTTGCCAAGCTTCCACTATCTCTTCTTCTAGTGCATTTCTCTATCTTTTCTACAAAATTCTCCTTCTTTGTAAAGTTGACATTAACTCTCCATTTCATATCTCACACATAATTCACTATGTTCAAAATATCCGCCGGGATTCACATATGCTCCGTGCAAGAAGAAACGTTTCTTACATGGAGAGTTCAATGTCCGTGTACAGCAGCAGTGCGCCTTTAATATTAATGAAGGTGCGCTGCTGTAGTGCTACATGGACATGGAGCTGCGTACGAGTGCAGGGGTGTGTGTCTGAGAAGAGAGCTCTCACAATATACACGCCCCCTGCATGGAAGTCTGCAGCACCAAAAGTGTTTTACCCGCGGTCACTACGTTAGTGTCCGTGGATAAAAAAGAAAGAAATGTTTGCACAAGCACATACACACACAAGTCCGCTAGTATGTAAGGAAATATGTAAACACCATCCTATTTGTGCCCCCATCATCAAATGTTACCCTAGAATGTATACAGGGCAAAGCCAATGCAAAGCCTATGTCAGTTCCCTAATGTTCACACAGCCCCCCACAGATAATGGTGCAGAAAGAATATCCACACCCCTTGCAAAATAATTAAAGCACACGTTAAATTTATTTTATATTAGTCCCCCGCTGCAATAAAGTATAAAGTGTAGCAACAAACAAAGCAGCCCTTACAGGTCTTGATCCCAGGACCCCATAACACCATAGTCATAAGCATTTAACCATGAAGCCATTACAGATGTAACACATGGTGATGTTTTCCTAACATATCATGCAGTCTGGTTATTAAACATTAATGGGAGAAAACATGTCAGTGCCAAGTGTTTTAACCCAGGAGCCCATACACCATAGTCAAAGCACTTAACCACTAAGCTATGTGAGACGTAGAAGGTTGTGATGTTTTCCTAACATATCATGCAGTCTGATTATTAAACATTAATAGAAATAAAACCCTCTTTCCCAAGTGTTTAACCCAGGAGCCTATACACCATAGTCAAAGCACTTAACCACTAAGCTATTTGCGATGTAGAATTTTATGATGTTTCCCTAACATATTAAGCAGTCTGGTTATTAAACATTAATGGAAATAAAACCATCAGTCCCATGTTTTTAACCCAGAAGCCCATATACCATAGTCAAAGCACCTAACCAGTAGGTCATTTCAGATGTAGAATAGCATGATGTTTTACGTACCATATCGTGCAGTCTGGTCATTTCAATTAATGGAAAAGAAATGTCAGCCCCAACTCTAGGACCCCATACAACATAGTCAAAGCACATAACCACTAAGCCACTGGAGACATAGAATAGCATGATGTTTAATTAACATATCATGCAGTCTGGTTATTTAAATTAATGGAAAATATATGTCATTTCTAAGTCTCAAGCCCAGGACCCTGTACACAATTGCCAAAACACTCAACCACTAAGACATTTGAGTCATAGAATATCATGATGTTGTACCTATCATATCATGCAGTCTGGTTATTTAACATTAATGGAAATAAAACTGTCATTCCAAAGTCATTACCCAGGACCCTGTATGCCACAGTCACAGCCCCATACCAGTACACCATCTGAGCTGTACAAGTCACTGTTGCTCTTCCACAGTTATCACGCAATACAGGAATACCACCACCATGTGAAAGCTCTGTAGAATCAATCATGTGTTGCATATATATATATATATATATATATATATATATATATATATACGGATTCACTTCATAACACTGAAACTTCAAAATACTGAAAATGACAAAACTTCATAATACTGAAGACCAAAATACTGAAAGCTCAAAATACTGAATACTCAAAATACTGAAACTCAAAATATTGAAAACACATATTATGCGTAAACTCAGCTTAAACAACATAAATCATAACAATTTCTACCAATATATGCAGGGGCAAGCCCCTGCACTTCACCCTGCTTATTATATATATCTACTCCAAGATTGCAATTGTGCAATCTTGGAGTTGATATATAATTAGCAGTATGGGGGCTTGCCCACATGGGGTGCAGGGGCTTGCCCCTGCATATATTTGGTAGAAATTGTTATGATTTATGTTGTTTAAGCTGAGTTTACGCATAATATGTGTTTTCAGTATTTTGAGTTTCAGTATTTTGAGTATTCACTATTTTGAGCTTTCAGTATTTTGGTTTCAATATTTTGAGTTTCAGTATTTTGATATTTCAATGTTATGAAGTGAATCCATATATATATATATATATATATATATATATATATATATATATATATAAACATACATGCCTAAAATACATATATACATATAAATATATGACTGAAGGTATATATATATATATATATATATATATATATATATATATATATATATATCTTCATACACATACACACACACACACACACACACACATATATATATAGATATATATATATATGTATATACAAACATACATATATATGTATAGATATATTACATAATATACGTGTGTACTCACAATACATGTAGTGCATAACCCAGAAACATAACTATCAATGTCTAACCGAAAGAAATATGTACAAAATGTCTGTACAAAGAGAGAGAAATGGGGCACATATAGAGACATATGTAGAAAATAGCTGTCAGAACTAAACAGTTGTACAGCAAAAGGGTGCATGTCAGCAGAACCATCTGAAGGATATGTGGCTGGGAAATTACCTGTTATGTCATTATTCACTGACATAAATCCTGGGATCATCACAGTGATTTAGCAGACAAATACAAATAAACTGTGGAACTGAACCAATGTATGGGCTATACACCTGGACATGCGGCCAACAGCTTGGCAGTGGAGAGGTATGCTTAGAGCCCTTTAGTGCAATGAATCTGGAACAAGCCAGACAAAGTGTGTGGACAAAGGCATGATAATACAGAGATATTCAAATAATGTGAATAGATAAGCTGAGGAAGTTGTTGTACAAATACTGTTACTGCTAACATATTTTGAGACAAATATCACAAGTCTGGGACACATGTTCTCTGTATAATGTAGTGACCACAACATTGATGGTGACCACATGTAAGGTATTGGCCAGAAAGGGTACCATTACCCACTCATGAATCATAGAAATACACACTAAGCTAGCCCCTAATACCAATATCACTAGTTGGGCTGCAAACTGGCTCACAGATAGAACCCACAGTGTGAATGTAGCTGTCTTCAAGTCAGACTGGTGACCAGTCATGAGTGGAGTCCCACAGGGTTTGGTCCTGGGTCCTCTCCTGTTTGGTATCTGCTACTTTGAACTCCAGGCCAACATAAAGTGACTGAGGCTGTCAAAGTTTGCAGATGAATGCAAATTTGGGGCTATAATTAACTCCCAAGTGATGTTGACATCATATAGAAATGCCTCAATGAGACCAACAACTGGTGTCAGAACCATGGCCTGAAGCTCAGTGCCAAATAACGTGTCATCATCCCCTTTGGTAAAATCACAGTTCCCTTGAATTACCTTATTGATGGTAGTCCACTGAACACAGACAGTGTTATAACAGATCTGGGAACACAGTTCAACAGCAACCTCTGTTTTGACCACCACATTGTCACTGTGGTCAGAAAGTCCTGCTATGTGGCACATTCTCATTACTAAGGGTTTTGCATCCAGGAAGTAAGAAGTCATTGTCTTCCTCTACTCTCCCCTCATTAGGCCAATCATCACATATAACGACCCATTTGGCATGTACCTCACTAGACATCTGCAACAACCAGAGAGGGCGCTAATGTACCTCACAAAGAGGAACCTAGCCCTAAACACTTGTCCCATATGGACAGACTCAAACAAATCTAATCTCTGTCTCATATTGCCTACTTAGAGACGATCGCACCTTGACTTATAAAGCCATGGGTGACCCAACTCTGTTAGAAATCCTATATCTAAAAAAATTCAAATCCCTCTATACCACACTCTCCAGAGACCTCAACCTCATTACCACAATCAAAAGCACATGCAGTAAGGACAGGTTCATAACCCAGAGACTGGCCATGCTATGGAACAGACTTCCCATACATGTCAAGCAGAGCACCTCACTGGCTCTCTTCAAGAGAAATATAGATGAGTGGAGTGGAAATAGGAGATTCACCCTTGGGATCACTCCAGTGACTCTACTCGACAGAGGCACTAGGAACTAAGGTTGGGTGGCATGATGCCAGGGTAATCCTATGGGCTAGGCTTGTAAAGGCTCCAGGGCCATTAGCCTAGTACACACCTATGCCTCTTTGTTTCTCTCTCTCTCTATATCTCTCTATATATAATATATATATATATATATATATATATATATATATATATATATATATATATATATATATGTATAATAGGAGATATAGAAATATGTACATATATATATGTGTATATATATATATATATATATATATATATATATATATATATATATATATATATATATATATCACTTCAGCCCCCATTAAGGAAACCACCATAAAGAATGTCTCCAAAGCCAACTTCATGCTACTTAAGACTGAAGTGGCTACCTTCATGACACCCATGCAGACGGTAAATAGAAGTATGACTGCTGAATATTACACCAATGAACTGTATGAACAGATACACAAGTGCATGAATCATGCCATCCTGACTAGAACAAAGATGCTGACACCAAATAAAGGAATCCAATCTGGTGGTCCCCTGCTATTAAGGAACTGTACAACAGAAGAATGGAACTGTTGAAATACTAGAGTAAACCCCCATGATTGCAAGAACTCTCTTATCATCCTCAGTAAGAAGCTGACAGCCTTCATAAAATCCAGCAAAGCTGGGTACAAAAACAAGATTGCAACTGATTCTAAAGACATTCACAAAGCATTCTATAGCTATGTCAAAAATCTCAATGGCAACACTCAGATCTGCCCTGAGTTACAGCACAATGGCAGTAAATATACAGACCCAACTGATATTGCCAACATGCTGGCAGGTAGGGTTAGTGCTAGCTTCACCCCCCTCTCACCAACTAAAAGGCCCATCTGAATGTGGAGGAATATAAAACCACTGTAATCATGGCCGCACAGGTAAAAAACACATCCTCCAAAGCCAAGAATAAAGCATCCATAGGATCAGACAACATCCCGGGCTGTGTTCAGCACAAAAAACACAGAACTAACTGGTACCACACCTAAGTACCATGTTCAATCATAGCAATGGTTATCCCACACCACAAGGGGGGAGCTACCACAGATGCTGGGAACCACTGTCCCGTCAGCCTGAGAAGCCTGATCTGCAAGGCCATGGAGTGTATCAGCATGGAACTAATAAACAATGATATAGGTAACCTCCAAACTGCTGAACCCATCCAGTTTTGGTTTTTGAAAGGTGCATCATGTCTCCTACACCTGATTGTTTTATTGAAGCAGTCAGCAGAGCCAAGGACAAGGCCATGGTGGTTCACACAGCCTAACAAGACCTTGCCAAGACCTTCAACAGCATCTCCCACTCTGGAATTACAGATAAACTCACTAAAGTAGGCATACATACCAATGTCACGAGATGGGTTGCCACCTAGCTTACAGACAGAATCCACACTGTGAAAGTAGCAGACTCCAAATCTGACTCCACACCAGTTACAAGTGGAATACAACACAGTGCAGTCCTAGATCCTCTTCTGTTTGGCATCTACTTTTCTGAAGTTCAGGCTAACACAGAGGGTCTATGGCTGACAGTGTTTGCAGACGACTGCAGACTGGGAGCCATTATTGAATCCTCTAAAGATGTGGACATTCTACAAAATGGCCTCACTGACACAGATGCCTGGTGTCAAAGCCATGGCCTCAAACTTAACACCAAGGAATGCGTTTCCATCCCCTTTTGGTAAAACTCTGTGCCCATGGACTACCACATAGCTGATAGTACACTTAACACTAAAATTGTAATAAGAGATCTAGGGACACAGGTGGATAGTAGTCTCTCCTTAAATAACCACATTGTCACAGTACTTGGGAAATTCTTCTATGTGGCACATCACAACAGGTGTGTCATCCAGAACAAAGGAGAGCATTGTTCGCTCTACTCATCCCACATTAGACCTATTTTAGAGTACAATGGCCTTTTTGGCATGTATCTCACAAGACATCTACAACAACTGGAAAGTCCACAGACTTACCTCGCAAAGAGGATCACTGAACTCAGACAGATGCCCTACCCAAACTGTCTCAAAATACACCAGCTTTAAGCCACTGCATATTGTCTACTCAGAGCTGATCTCTGCCTAACATACACAGCCATGTCAAACCCAGAGCTGTTGGACATGCTACAAGTAACAAAATCTCAGTCCCTCCAAAAACACATGCTCCAGGGAGCAAAACCTTGTCACCAAAATAGACAGAACATGCTGGAGGGATAGATTACTGTCCATAACATTTCCCATACTCTGGAACAAACCACTCATGTATGTGAAACACAGCTCCGCATTAGGCCTCTTTAAGATGAATAGTGACATTTGGATAGTAACTAGTAAACCCGCCCTGTGATTCTCCTATGTGTGTCTGCTCACCAGGGGCACCGGACATTATTTGACTTGTGCATCGAAAGCCAGAGAATCTTGTTGGTTAGGCTTATATAGGGCCTAGGGCCAATAGCCTAGTATCTACCTATGAACTTATGCACCTATATATATATATATATATATATATATATATATATATATATATATATATATATATATGTATGTAGTCATATAACATGCAGCGCCGACATACCTCAGAATCATACATATCAACCTCTTAGGGCAAGACTAATGAACAAAGGCTGTACAAAGGGTGGGAAATGGGCCACATATACGGACAGAATCAGAATATTGCTGTCATAACTGAACGGTTGCACACCAACAGGGACTGTATCAGTCAAACTGTTGAAATGATATGGGGACTGGAAATTACATGTATGTCAGTCTTCACTGACATAAATCCTTGCATCATAGCAGTGTTACCCAGAGAAATGCAAAGAAACTGTGGAACAGTAACAACGCATGGGCCAAACACCTGGACAGTCTTCAAACAGCCTGGCAGTGGAGAGGTATGCTCTCAACCCTAAAGTGCAATGAATCTGGAACAAGCCAGACAAAATGGGGGAACACAGGAATGATGACAGAGACATATCCAAATGATGTGAGTAGGTAAGCTGAGAAGGTTATTGTAGTAACACTGTTCCTGCTAACATATATTGACAGAAATATCACCATAGTGCATTTTATAGTGAATGTCTGGAAGCCAAAAGAAAGCACCACCTTAACAGATACAAGCATAAATAATCTGAGGGTTATGCTAGTGTGCTGTGGAGATGCTATACATTACTAGTGAAGGCCCTGTGGTTGTCTCCACCTGAGGAGAGATCACAAGCTTTGGTTGAGACTGATAAGGGAGTATTCCCAGACTTGGGACATCACTTTATTCTGCATGAAGTTCCTCCTTCTGTTGTAGGGTTTCATTATGCCAGAGGACCACCAGATTGGCTTCCTTATTTCTGAGGAGAGCATCTCAGTTGTATTGTGTATGGCGAGAGCTATGCATTTGTGTATGTGTTCATACAGTGCATTGGTGTATGATTCTGCGGTCATGCAACTAGTCTTCATCTGCATAGGTGCCATGCAGCTAGCCACCACTGTTTGTATGTGCCCAAAGTTAGCTTTGGAGAAGATTTCATGGTGGTTACCTTTGTGGGAGGTGGGAGGGATGTGGAATTCCAATGTGATTAGTTTGCGTTAGTAACTAACCAGGGAGGAGTTGACTATTGGTGTAGAGCAACATTCGCCCATGTTAGTAATGACCAGGTGAAGGATGTGGATACCTCTAGTGGGAATAGGAATGAGCATGTCTAGGGCATTGGAATCAATGAATCCCAGAAAACATTAGCCAAATGTATTGGTACATGAGAAGTTTTTCCAGTTAATGGTGGGGTAGTTGATGTCGGCCAATATGAGAGTGTTAGGCCGGAACCTAATATTCCCCAGGGTGCTTAGGAATGGGGAGTGTGAGTCACGGGCCATGTTTGTGGACCTACAGTAGGCTATGACCTGTATTGCTATGTTAGCCAATGTTAGCTGCACCTGAAGTATCTCAGATGCATTATATTGTGCTAACAGTCTGGAGGTGTGTGCTTCCATTATGAATATTAAAACACCATCACCCTTGCAGCTGCAGTCCAACTTCGGGACCACACAGGTGTGGAATGAGTGATAGTGCAGATGGGCTTCCTGCTGCCTTGAACCAGTTCCCTGTTACAGCACAAATGTTGATGTTCTCCAATTTAAGGATTGCTTTGAGTGAGTGCATTTTTAAATGCAGACCTCTAGTGTTGAGCAGCATGATCCTCAGATTACATTTGTTTGTAGCTGTTACAGTGGTAATGCAGTCTTTGTAACACTGCCTATAAAAGCCACTATAGGGGTAGCAAGAGCCTTGGAAAGTATCTAGAAGCCCAGGGGTGACAGATGCAGGACATCTGTGGCAAAGGATCACGGTCTGTCAAACATGTCATCCCAGGTGCACAGATAGTGGAACCCCTTAATATGATACCAGACATGTAGCCAATTGTTGAGAACAATTGTTTTCAGCTTGTACTGTGGTATCAGTCTGGGTTATGGTAGGATACTGCTTAGGGCTAGGGTCATACCCGTCTGGGCTACTTAGTCAGTGGGCTTCTCCATGTCTCTTTCCATATAATCCAGAGAGGTTCATCTCAGGACATTCACACTCACATGTACAATGACAGAGTCATATATGTACTTGTTGTTGGGGGACCCCAGTGTGTGATATGTGGTGGAGCCTGGTGCCAACAGCCAACTGACTGTCACATTCTCTTTTTTTGACCTAGTGAGTGAGGTATCACTGTTCCTCATTATCAAGTCAACTATGCCTATTGTTTTGGCCATGCTGTTTTGCCTTAGGAGCTTTGGTTGAGTGGCACACAGTTTAGGACACATATGTGTCTTGTGATTAGTGTTATGTGGCATTGGTGTTATGCATGTCTGCCTTGGAGGTCTCTGCTGTTTGTGCAGCTTTTTATTGAGAGCCAATGCAAAGGTGGGTGTGTGGTTTGTGTTTTTATAGGAAGGCAATGCTGGTGTGTGTTCTGGAGGGCTATGTGTTCCATGTAGTGTCATGCAAGTGTTGACCATCTCCTCTTGACCAAATATTCTGGTCTTGGCTGGGGAGTGTGTGGCTTCCAATTTGGATGTATAGGTGCATCTCTTTCAAGTCTGAGTGTATAGAGGTAAGAGGTGAGGGTTGTCAATGTATATGAGGCAGTTGTGACATTGCCTTAGGATGACCAAGTTCAGTAGGTTAATAGGTGAAAGCACAGGTAACTGACCTGTAGACATGCCTGGAGAGGTGGCCATTAATAATAATTACTGGAGCTGTTTCTTCATAGAATGCTTAGTGCTGTTACCATGTTTGTGTGGTAAAATACTTGCTACAAGATGTCTGGTAAAGTGCTAAAGTAATACGCTATTGAAAGTGCAGGAGAGGAGAGAACTAGCATATCTAAGTGACACATTGACGATCTGACTTGGGCAACACTCAGAAGCTAACATACAGTCCTGGATACAGCAATTCTGTATCTGGAATAGACTAGTTACAGGAAAGGTAACTAATTAGCATTGTTTTAATAGCCAAATGTCTGGTATATTATATGTGTCTCCATGTAGTATAGCTGGTGTACAATGGATGTGAGTGCATATCACATGTCCAACCACCCATGTATACACGTGTCCCATACAGTATACTCACACCACTTGCTACTGTAATGACAGCACATATAGGCATGTTATGTACCGGAAATAATAAACACCTGGCCTGCAACAAAATATACAGCCCTTGAACCTGTACACAGTAGTCAAAGCATATAACCACTAAGCCATCTGAGCTGTACTATTTTATGATGTTCTCAACCTTAGCATGCAGTGCAGTCAGTTTATTATAGGGAAGGAAGACTGTGGAATCAGTAATGATTTAGTTGTCAGTAACTTGCAGCACTGTCAGAGCCAAGAGCACCTTAGTACAATTCTGGACCACTTAAGATGAAGTGGGGGGACCAGTCTATGGACATACAAACACATTGGTAATGATACAAAGGGACCCATGCCACTGACATCTGCTGTCACCTCCTGCACAGTACAACTAATAAGTACACAGTACACTGCTACAAAATCAGGATACGCCATACACAATGGCCAGATATACTCTGACCTCTTAGCAATATAACTAAAATGACTGAGGATAGTAAAAAAACAGACAACCAGTCATCAATAGACACAGATGTTTTAATGTATTTTGCCGTCAAGTATTACACCATTACAAAACATAATTGCCTGAAATACAGGAAGCAATTGACACTTAATTATGTATGATCTTAAACAGCCTACACTTACACTCCTCAGTTAACCCCTAGGGGATACAGTATCAAATAGATACAATGTAAACTGATTCTTCACATAACAATGGTTCTAAGTGTTTGATGAAACTGGGAAACAGACCTTTTCCAAAAAAAATACTTTATAACCCACTACAGTCCCCATGGTGAAATGTATGACAAGTAACAGCTATAGAACGTTTGTCCATGTAATAACTAATATCTCTTACATGTTCTAACAGACTGATTCTAAGCCATGTCCTACTATTCCACAGACCCACCTCTTGACTGTACAGGGTTTTACATGCTGTCCAGCATTTGCACTCATATGTATTGCCTCTACCTCTCTTAATGTGTCTTATTCCACAACATCTCTGGGATGATAGCAGGAATGTCAGCACTACATAGTGATAGACCATAACTATCAACCTTCTACTGCATGACAACTGGATAAAGCCTGTCATATAAATGGAGGTCGGAGGTCCAAACACAGGGCCATATTTGATATATTGCTGATATACGCTGAGAAAGTTGCTGGTGTTATAGGGTCGGTTGCAACATCTCTATTCTGAGGGATATGAAGTCAAAAACACATATAGATGTTGCCATTTACTGGCAGGAATGACCAGAGTATGCCATTTATTTGCCAAGGACAACACCTGTCTGGGGTAACACACAAAACATAACAGGCAAACCTCTGGTCATTATGTGGATAGGCCTACAGTTCACAGCTATGCAGACACATAACTTTGTTAGACTGACATCCATGCAGAAGGAGCATGTACACACAAAGCCTGTAAAACTAGCAGTATTCACACCATATAACAGCAATACTCACATTTGGTCCCTAGGTCTGTAACCTTCTTCACCATTTAGTTGGCCAGTCTCCACAAGTCTTGTTGTAAGAGTTATTCCCACCTGCTGTGTGTAACACTCAGTAGCCATAGACCTCCAGGATGTGTTCCTCACAGCCAAGGCAAAGGGATAATGCCCACATTAAGTGCTCAATTATAGGAGTGGGATGCCATGACATTGG
The DNA here is from genome assembly GCF_019279795.1 of Protopterus annectens. Classification (NCBI taxonomy): domain Eukaryota; kingdom Metazoa; phylum Chordata; order Ceratodontiformes; family Protopteridae; genus Protopterus; species Protopterus annectens. The sequence goes on from NC_056744.1 coordinate 592,324,520, forward strand.
CTATTGGAAGAACTACTCAGCTGCTCTGTATGCAATTAGCAAGTGGGGAACACCAATCGGTGCACAGGCCATCACCTGGTCAAGAGAATTACCTAGAAAAGGGCATGCAGATACCTATTCCAAACATATGCCTACAAGTACTCCACATTGGGAAACAGAAAGATGTGGAGTAACCTGCTGATGCAACCTAGTGCAGTGTGAAATAATAAAAAGGTATGTGAAACAGGTCAGCATATAAGTGAATGTAGTATGTGTTTTCTAATAATGGGAAATAGGATTTTGACAGATTTATGTCTGAGTGAGACTTGCTGTAGTGATGACCTGCTAAACAGCACCTATGGCCATAGCATCTGCGTCTCTCTGCTGTGACATGGAACACAGCTCAGGACCCTAACTCACCCCAGGAAAGGACAGTTCACACATGACAAACACTGGAGTCTCTGTCAAACACTACTGACAGCACCACTGCTAGGCCAGTTACATGAATATTGTACATATCCATATGCTACCTGTGACTATGAGTATGATACACGTTTGTCATGTAAATCTATGAGAACTATATAGTGTGTATACATCTTCCATAGCCAGAGAACTGGCAGATTCCACACATGTGGATGGACAGGGGTATTCATAGGTGTACTGCTGCCCATCATGGCCCTGCCACAAGTGCCACAGCAGGTGTCACCAGACACATGTTTTGGACTGTCATGGAGGTACAGGCACATGTCAAATCTAACACTGAACATTCTCAGGGTCACAAAAACAACTCTTCATGCTATGTGTGGCAACATCCTTGATCTTGGAGAGGCTCACCGTTATTATGCTGAGGTCAGAGATAGATGGTTGGGTGAGATGGTGGCAATCTTCAACTGTGGGATGTCTGTACCACAGGATGTGGTGGAAGTTAGGCATCAGCCACATGGACATAGGAAAGCACATGTGCTGGGAGTACAGTGGTATAAAACTGTAAACCATGGCCACATTTGTCACTCAAACACACACAGTCAGAATACTGATGTCACACACACAAGCATACACACTTGGCACAACTGAGATTAGAAACACTACCTACCTAGGTCTTGCTATTCAAGTGTTCTGCATTTATTGCACATACCATGGAGAAAGTAGGGTGAAGTGTGCTCCACAGTCCCTTTAAAGTGAACAACATCCACTGGCCTTGCAGAGTATGGCAATGCGAGATGTTCTGGGTGAGAATGGCCAGGAAATACTATCAGCTACAGAAATATACACAATGTCAAACACAGATATAGCCATACACACATTTGCCACACCTGCGGTTAGCAGCCTGGCCTATCTCATCAATAAGGCCATACTGCTACAGAGTTTTGGCAGACAGCACATGCCTTATTGGGATGAATAGTGTCATCAGTTACCTGTAAGGTTGATACTGATAGCGGTCCTCATACAGTGGACCTTGGGACATGTACTGGGGGTACCATGGTGTAAAAATATTACACCCTGCACCCCTCCCACATTGCATATAGTACTCACTCATACCCATGATAATGCAATGACAACCCCACACTCACACATTTACCAAGAATGAAATCAAACCTTTCCCTGCCTATGTAATTATTGCTATTACACTGATATGCATTTTTTACACATGTCATGGAGCTAGTAGTGTGATGATTGTCCCATAACTCTCCTAAGCTGAGCAACATCACCATCCCTTGTAATGTTTGGCACTGTGCAGCATATTTGGAGAATGGGGCCTCAGAATGCTGTTTCCTACAAATATGCACACTCACACACACTTGCAAATACATACACACACATACACACACACACACACACACACACACACACACACACACACACACACACACACACACACACACACACTCACATATACCAGGACTCAGAGTAGTATTCTGATTGTGTATGTTTGGTAGAACAGTGTTATGCTGGTACTGCAAGGTTGACCATAGGGTGAAAGGTGTCACAAGGTACCTTTACAGTGCAGTACAGCAGCAGCCTTTTCTAAGTATAGCACTGGGGGGGGGGGGGTGTAGTAGGTGAGAAGGTCCTCAAAGTATTTTCAACTGCAATTTTACAAACTCACTAACTCTGTTCATAGGTTCATAGGTTCATAGGTAGGTACTAGGCTATCTGTCCGAAGGCATTTATAAGCCTAGCCAGAATGTGTTGGCTTTCGCCGCCCCCTTAGATTAGTTCCATGTGCCTCTGTCCAGCAGAGCCACTGAAGTGATCCCCGAGGTAAACTTTCTGTTTCCCATCCACTAGTCAAGGTTTCTTTTGAAGAGTGTTAGCGAGGAGCTCTGCCTAATGTAGATTGGGATCTTGTTCTAAAGCATGGGAAGTCTTTGGGACAGGAATCTATCCCTCCAGCACATCCTATTTATTCTTGTGGCGAGGTTTAGATCCATAGAGCATGTGGCTCAAGGGGATAAGGTTTTCTTTAGGTGGAACATGTCATTCAATTCTGGGTTGGACATGGCCTTGTATGTCCGGCAGAGATCACCTCTGAGTAGGCGGTATGCAACCGAGTACAGCTGTAGTTTCTTCAGTCGAGCTGCATAGGGCATCTGTTTTAGGCTAGTGATCCTCTTGGTGAGGTACTTCTGTGGTCTTTCCAGCTGTTGCAGGTATCTTGTAAGGTACATCCCAAATGGGGCATTGTACTCTATGATGGGTTAGATAAGTGATGAGTAGAGGGGCACAATGACCTCTTTTGATCTGGATGCGAACCCTTTTGTGATTAGGTGGGCCACGTAGAAGGATTTTCTAACCACTTTGGCAATGTGATTATCAAAGGTGAGATTACTATCTACTTGGTTCCCCAGATCCCTTATTACGTCTTCCGTATTTAGGGGACTACCACCTATGTGGTAGTTTGTGAGTACTTTGTTTTTTTCAAAGGGGATGACTATGCACTTTTTGGCATTTAGCTTGAGGCCATGATTTTGACACCAGCTATCTGTCTCAGTAAGACTCTTTTGGAGAATGTCTGTGTCAGCCGGAGAGTCAATTATAGCCACTAGTTTTCAGTCATCTGTAAACTTGGTCAGCCATAGTCCTCCTGTGCTTGCCTGTCCCTCTGAGAAGTATATGCCGAACAGGAGGGGTCCTAGGACTGAGCCCTGGGGAATGCCACTTGTAACCAGTTTAGAGTTGGACCTAGCTCCCACAACTCTCACCATGTGGGTTCTGTCCGTGAGCCAGTTGGCAACCCATCTTGTGATGTAGGGGTTTATCTTCAGGCTGGTAAGCTTGTCTATAATACCAGAATGGGGAATGGTGTCAAAGGCCTTAGCGAGGTCTAGGTAGGTTGTGTGGACCATCTTTCCCTCATCTATAGCCTTGGTAACTGTCTCAAAGAAGTCCACCAGGTTTAGGAGGCATAATCTGCCCTTAACAAAGCCAAACTGGTTAGGGTCCAGTGTTTGGAGGTTCCCAATGTCTCTGTTAATGATTTCCATGATGATGCACTCCATAGCCTTGCAGACCAAGCTAGTCAGGCTTATAGGGCGATAGTTCCCGGGGTCTGTTGTGGCTCCACCTTTGTGGAGCGGAATAACCGTTGCTGTGCAGCACTCTATGGGTATGTAGCCTGTGGAGATGCTGAGTTTGAACAGTGTGTTTAGGTGAGGGGTTAGTTCGTCTTTGAGCTCATGTAGGATGCAGCCTGGGACACCGTCCGGTCCCATTGATGCTGTGTTTTTGGCTTTGGAGAGGGCTGTGTTAACCTGAGTGTTTGTGATTTCAGGGACTCTACATTCTTCTGGAATGGTAATCGGCCCTTTTGGGGGTGAGAGGGGGGTGAATTTGTGCTAAACTTGTCTGCCAGGATGTTGGTGATATCGGTCGGTTCAGTGTATTTTGTGTCATTCTGCACTAACTCCGAACAGATCTGAGCATTGCCACTTATATTCTTGACATAGTTAAAGAATGCCTTGCGATTATTTTTGGAGTCCTTGGCAATTTTTCTTTCAAAGCTTGCCTTGGATGATTTTATGAGGGATCATAGTTTCTTGCTGATAATGATCAGGGATGTGTCCCTTCTTGGGATTTTACTCTTTTCTGTACTGGTTTCCTCCTCCTATTGTATAGCTTGTTTATGGCAGGAGTCCACCAGACTGGTTTCCTTTTCTTGGAGGAGTGAGTCTTGGTTTTGCTTGGGATGGCATGATCCATGCATTCTTGTAGGTGCCCGTAGAATGCATTAGTAAAGGATTTTGCAGACAACGTTATCCTTCAGCATGGTGGCTTTGAAACTTTCCACCTCAGTCTTAAGTAACGTGAAGTTTGCTTTTGAAAAGTTTTTCACAGTGGTTGTCTTGTCCAGGGGTGGGGTTGGAATGTGGATATCCAAAGTGATTTGTTTATGGTCAGATATAACCATCGAAGGGTTGACCTCAAGTGTGGAACACCGGTCGCCCATATTGGTGATGACCAGATCCAATTTGTTGTCACCTCTGGTGGGAGTATTGACCAGATGAACCAGGGCATTTGAGTTTATAAATTTGAGGAAATGTTGGGCAAGGGAGTTAGTACTTGAGTAATTCTCCCAGTCAATGTTTGGGTAATTGAATTTACCCAATATTAGGGTGTTTGGTAGGACCTTTAGGTTTCTCGGTGTTTCCAGAAACGTGGAATGGGGGTCCTGGGTCATGGTGGGTGATCTGTAACAAGCTACAATTTGAATTGCAGTTTTGCCCATTGTTCGTTGCATGTGGATAATCTCTGAAGCATCGTGCTGTGCCACTAACCTGGAGGTGTGGGTATCCTTGATGAATATGGATACGCCCCCACCTTTTGTATTTCGGTTTGGGTTCTGTGGATGAAATGTATGGTATGAGTTGTAGCCTGGTAGTGCTGGGGTGCTTTCTGGAGCCTTAAACCAGGTTTCTGTTACTGCACATATATCTAGTTTCTCCATACTGAGGAGTGCCTTGAGTGCATGCATTTTGAGGTTTAGACTTCAGGCATTGAGTAGCACTGTCCTCAGTTTTTTGTTACTTGTGCTATTTACGGCACTGGGTTTGTCTTTTGAGCCTTACCTAAAGGCACTATCGGGGTGGCAAGAGCCGTGGCCAGTATTTGAAAACCTAAGGGTGACAGTTCAAGCCATCTCTAGTGAAGCAGCATGGCTTGTCGAGCATGTCATCCCAGGTGGAGAGATACTGGATCCCCTTTGAATGACACCAGAAACTTAGCCGATTGTTGAAATCAAGATTTTTTTCTTTAAACCGTGGTATCATTCTTGGTGAGGGCAGGATGCTACTCAGGGTCAGGGTCATACCAGCCTGGACTTTGTGTTCAGAGAGCTCTTCCATGTTTCTTTTCATGTAGTCCAGGGAGGTATGGCTCAGGTCATTCACACCAACCTCAGTAATGCACCTTACCAACCTCAGTAATGCACTGAGTTATGCTCAGTAATGCACACAGACACATTTGTCAGTACTGAGGTCCATTGGTGCAGGTGTCCCTGGGTGAGTACCAGGCTAATGTCCATGGAGATATGAGAAGAGTAGAGCATGTGAGTACACTGGTATCATGGCACCTGACATTTTTCAACATGCCATCTATCGACTACTGCCACATGAGTGATCCCCAGGGTGACAGTTATATTCACCATCCACTCATCTGGATTTCTCTTGAAGAGGGCCAGTGAGGTGCATTGATTGACATGTATGCAACATATATCACATAACGTGGGCATTGTCTGGGACATGGACCTGTCCCTAAGCATGTTCTGTTGAATGTGGTAATGCGGTTGAGGTATCCATGGCATGTTGTGCATACAGAATGTGGCTTCCTAGCTGTGGCATTTGTAACACAGCTGGGCAGACATGGCATTGTCAGTTAAGCAGGGATTACCTGTAAGTAGCCAAGATGTGACCGGGAACACCCGGAGGTTTTAAGCTCTTTCCATATCAGACAGTTGTTTCATGCTTAGGGTCATACATGTCAGGTAGACTTGCAGCCTACACAGTTGTTGAAGGTGTCTACTGAGTTACATGGCAAATGGGCCACTGGACCTGCTGATTGGTCTAATGAGGGAGGAGTAGAGGGAGACATTGAACTCTTAATTCCTGGAGGATACGCCCTTAGTTATGCAATGTGCTACATGTAAGGACTTTCTGTCCACAGTGGCAGTGTGGTGTTCAGAAGAGAGGTTGCTGTCAAGCTGTGTTCACAGATGTCCTATAAGTACATCTGTCTCCATTGGACTATCAGCAATGTGGTCATTTGTGGACAACACATTGATTCAACAGAGGATTGGGACCCATTTCTTGACATTGAGACTAAGGCCAGTGTTCTGAGAACAGGTGGAGGTGTCAGTGGCAACTTTATGCAGGATGTTAACATAAGGTGGGGATGTAAACATACCCCCCCCCAATTAGCAATTGTCTGCAAATATTGTTAACCACAGTTCATTCCTGCTGGGCTGGATATCAGAGCCACACACAACACACACAACTGGACACAGGACAAGAACCTGTGGTACTCCACACATGACTGTTTTTCAGTCTGACACCAGTCTTGCCTGTTTTGCAGTCTGACATGTATTCCACTGCTTTCACACTGTGAGATGCATCTGTGAGCCTGTTTGCAGGCAACTTAGTGACATAGGGATTAATGAATAGATGAGTGTGTTTGCCTATGATTCTTGTGTGTGGAATTGTATCACAGGACTACAAGGGCCACATATCCTGTTTTGGACTCCATATTGTTCTATAGTAATATCATATGACAAACAGATTATAGGACTAAAGAGTGTCCACAGCTACTACAAAAGTGGATCCTGTACAGTGGATATTTTGTAGTTTGCTGGGTGAATCACACAAACATGTAGCAAAACCCACCTCCCAATGGATATGGATTTCAATGTTAATGACACAACCACAGTGAGGCACACACACACACACACACACACACACACACACACACACATACCAGGACCAAGCTTCAAACCCCTACCTAAATAGTTTATTGCCCTACAGTATTACGCATTTATCAGACACATCATGAAGCTTACATATTTGAGAGCCATCCAAATGTATCTTTAACAGTAAGTGACATCAGCAGCAGTGATAAAGGAGGGGAAAGGGAAGTGCAGTAAGTGCCAATGGGCTGAAAATCATGTCTTTATAACTACAGACACTCTCACCCAAACACACACACTTTTACATTTGCCTGGACTGACATTAGAACTGCTACCTAATTAATTTACTGCATTATAGTATTACGCATTTATCAGACATGCCACAAAGCTTAACTATTTAAAAGCTGTCCAAATTTATCTTTAACAGTGAGTGACATCAGCAGCAGTGATAAAGGAGCGTAGTAAGTGCCAACGGGCTCAAAATCATGCCTCTATAATAACAGACACTCTCACCCAAACACATGCACTTTTACATTTGCCAGGACTGAGATTAGAACTCCTTTCCCACTAGTTTCCTGCATTACAGTAGTATGCATTTATCAGATGCACCACAAAGTGTGCCTATTTAAGAGCTGTTCAAAGTTATCTTTAACAGTGAGTGACATCAGCAGCAGTGATAAAGGAGGGGAAAGGGAAGCCACAAGGTACGTTACTCTTCTTATCAATTACTGAATGAAGTAGTATGTTCTGATAGTTGTACCTATATGGGCAGCATGAAATCCATAACAAATACTGGTGTCAACACACTAGGCAGTACTAGACAAGGTGAAAAATCCCACTGCAGTACATGTGGTGGCCCAAATGTGTGTCTACAGGACACACACACATGCATGTCAGTGAGGTTCACATACCCACCACCAGCCTCAGCCAGCAGGACAGGTGTAGATAACCATAAAGAAAGGCTGGGCTAAGGCCTTCAGTTGATGGCAATGGTGAACAGCCCCCCTCCATACCTACAGAGACAGACTGCAACAGGTCTGGCAGTTATTTGTTGGTTCTGAAGGGTAAGAAGTCTGAAACTGAAATGTATGGCAATAAAACCTAAGATCTGCACTCCACTGATATGCCTACAGTCTGCATGATAGGTCAGAATACAAAATGATGTGGAAGCCAACAGAGTACCTGACATACCAGTACAGTCATAGCACAGTTTAAAGTTGTCAGGTGTACCCCCCCCCCCCACAATCCTATGTAGAAATGCAGTAACATGTAAGTGTGAGGAGTAGTATTAGTGGAGCACAGATTACCCGAGCTGGCCCAATCTACAGGATAGATTATTGCATGTGTACAATATGCAGGGGTCTGTGTTTTAGGTTGTTGTGTTCAATATTTTCTGGAAGTGTTCAGCATGTAGGTATGGAGGATTGAGTCTCGGTGGCCTATGGGCAGTATTGTGGCTGACAGGGCCATGTTCTGACAACTGCAATGCCAAACACAAAGCTTCCCAGCAATACCCATGTCAGCAGTTAGCCATACTCACTGTTCAGATGTCAATATCTATCACTGTCTGAAAGATGGACATGCCATGAATGTGGGCCCATACATACACACAGTACACAGGTGTAAGTACCCTAGACAGAGTGCATAAAATTTAAATGTAAGCTCAACACAACATTGGAATTTTACAGACAGGTTAGCAGCACATTAGTTGTCCGTGTAATATGGAATACCAGTGTAGTCTGGCCAATCACTGGCAGACCACAAAAGGCACAGTTATGAAGTAATGAGAGACTGCCTATGTCCCTGCACAAGACAGCATAAGAGGAATGTCCCAGGTATATCTGTGAGTCAGCTGCAAGTACCTTCCATATCACACATGCACTCAGCTCATCCCACCATCAGCCACAGGTTTATCACAGGTCATATGCTTGCTGTTGGGAATGAGTACCTCACTTCTGTATGGGAATACCCACAGAATACAGCATGCTGAAGAACTGTCCTATTCAGGTGTGTCCCTAGTTGTATACAGCACCCTGCCTGCATCCAGACCAATGGATCAATATGGACAGGAACTATTGCCATTAACACCTTGCACACTTACCCCCTCACAGCAGAGGAATCCACTGGCTCACAGCCTGGGACTGTAGGAGTGACAGATGTCCTGCATCACTACCAAATGACCTACAGTCCTCTGTCAATGGCTTGTGCCTCACCCGTAGTGCCAAAGTAGGGTATATCATGAGATCACAACTAACAGCCTAACACAGTCAACAGAACACAAATGCAAGGCTATGGTGACAAATCCCAGTAGCATGCCCCATATGTCCCACTGCATGAACTGTGGACCAATCCATAAATACTGCTGGGATGAAGAGTCTACTATAGGGATACTTCTCAGATATCACTCACATAATGTTAGGAAGAGGATAGAATAACAGAGTGGGGATGTGTAGATGCATGGACGTCATGGAATGTGTGAAGTCTAAAACTCTGATGTTTGCCTATACTACCCCTGCCTGCAAACCCAGTAATGGGTGGCTACTAGCCTGTTCATAAGACAAAATGTGAAGGGGAACTGACGAAATATATGAGCCCTGCCTCTGGGTAACCTGGGTGAATCTATACAGCTGAGAGTTATGGCCACAGCAGGATATGGCCATTCTGTTAAGTCAATATATGTACAAGGAGGGGACCCTCAGACACCATAGTACCAAGGTGCTGGACCATTTACATAAATCCATCAGCAAGTGTCTGTAGCTTCCCCTCCAGAATGGCAGGAGTGTGCAATAATGTGTAGGCTGTGGACCACAGTACTGGACTCAGCTTCATTCATCTTGTATTTCCCAGTAAATAACTGTGAGCAAATTATTATATCTGTCAGTAGTTGATGACATAATACATCACAGTGTAAAACAGTACATATGTCTGATTATCTCTGCTAACACCAACCATGTAACACAAGTAGCACAGACAGCAACAGTTACAGTATCCCCCTATCTGTCACCCATTGTGATTCCATATTGTCAACCTATCTACATATATCCTGCAGAAACAGGTTGCTAGCTTTATGTGTAGAACACCAAGCCCTGGACTGGAGTACAACCTACCTGGAATGGATTCACACACTCAATACAGGTCATACTGGGCATTCTCCTACACTTAGAGAAATGAAGCCCATTCGCAGGTGTCTGTGCACACACACCAAATTGTACACCATTCATGCCTCACACACACATTGGATAGGAATACTCACACATATCCAAGGCCAACACACTATAATATGTCAAACATACACACACACAGATGTGGGGAAGAGAGAGACAGACAGTGACAGAGAGAATTCCATTATGAGGCCTGTCCCACCCACTAAGCATCCAATTGGCATATATCACATGATGTGCTGATGCCAATCACTATACACATTCCTTTTGGTAGCCCTTAGCCCTATAGTGTCTGTGGTGCTTGTGATAAATGTGTAACATGATAGTACAAATCAGTATTCATCTAGCATTTGTATACTCAATCCCGTCAAATGTAAAGTTGTGTGTGTGTGTGTGTGTGTGTGTGTGTGTGTGTGTGTGTGTGTGTGTGTGTGTGTGTGTGTGTGTGTGTGTGTGTGTGTTTTTCCAGAAGAATGATTTATGGCCCATTCAAACACACTGCACTTCCCATTGAACATGTTAGCACTCCAGCTTATGTCAGTCACCTTGAAATAAACCATTGGCCAAATCTCAGCCCTGTAAGTTCTGTGGTGCTCATAATAACTGTGTAATACTGTAGCGTAGCAAGCTAGTGGGGTAGGACTTCTAATTCGGGTCCTGGCAACTGTGACAATGTGTGCATGGAGATGAATGATTTTGAGGCCATTCACACCACTACACCTGCCATTGGCCTACGTTAGCATGCCTGCTGATGTCAGTCACCTTGAAATAACCCTTTGCCCAAGTCTCAACCCTATAAGCTCCATGTTGCTCATGATAACTTCATAATACGGTAGTGTAACAAGCTAGTTAGACAGGATTTCTAGGCCTGGTCCTGGCAACTGTGATAATGTGTGTGTGTCTTTGTTGACACCTGATTTTGTGGTCATTCACACTATGTACACTTCCCTCACCCCTCATTTAGCACTGGAGCTGATGTCACTCACTTCCAAAGATACCTTTGAACAGCTTTCTAACATGTAAGCTCCATGGCACTTGCAATAACTGTGTAATGCTGTAGTGTCACAAGCTAGTCAGGTAGGAGTTCCAATCCTGGTCCTGGCAACTGTGATAATGTGTGTGAGAGTGTGCGTGTCTTTGTTGACACCTGATCTTGTAGTTGTTTACACTTACTACAATTCCATCCCCCCTCCTTTAACACTGCAGCTGATGTCACTCACCTTCAAATATATATTTGGACAGCTCTATAATATATAAGCTCTGTGGTGCCTGTAATAACTGCGTAACACTGAAGTGCCAATACATAGCTAGGTAGGTGTTAGAAACACAGTACTGGCAACTGTGTGTGTATGTGATAACAGGTTCGATTACAGGGTGGGTTTTGCTACATTTTCATATTGAGGACCCATATGTCTCAATGTCACATTACAAGTCCAACAGTTGTCAAACACCTTAATAGTTGTTGTAGACAATCAACAGCCATAAATGTATATAAAGGCAACCATTATAATACCCAGAGATCTCTCTCCACCCACAGATCATACACAAACATGCTTGTCTCTTTCTCTCATCCTTTCTTTCTTTCCCTCTGTCTCTCTTTCTCCCCCTGTCTGATAGATGTGGAAAAATGAATCTGTTTTGCATAGGCAGGAGCTTGACAGTCTTAGGTAATGCTCATGATCAGCTGATTGTCTGTGCATGAATTGGAGTGCTCCACCTGCTATTTGCATGTGGAGCAGCTGTGGTATTATTCCTATAGCCAAATGCATGGAAACACACTCCTATAAGTAAACACTTCAAGTGGGTGTTGGCTCTGCTCCTTCACTGTGAGCAGAACTTCATGTGGGTGTGTGACAAACAGCATCACAGAGGGTAGTTGGAAATACCTCTTACAACAAGCACTGTGGAGAGAGGCCAACAAACTGGAGGGGGATGTTCCAGACATGGGGGCAGAATGTAAGTATTGCTGTTTTACATTTGAAGTAATGTTGGTTTAACAGGATTGGTGTGGATATGGCTGTTCTGCATGATTTAAAGTCTCGCATGACAGAGTTATGTTTGAGAAAACTCTCACCTGTAGGGATATTTGCAGACTGGCCAGAGTTTGGAGTCTTAGATTTGGTGTGTTACTCACACATTTTCTGTCTTTATAACTGCAGTAGCATACTCTGATGATTGTAGTCAGTAAATGGTAACACCAATGTGTGTGTTACTGACTTCATATCCCTCAGAAGAGATATGTCACAACAAACCCTGTTACACCAGCAATGTTCTCAGTTTATAACTGCAATATACCAATATTGGCCCTGGGTTTGTGCCTCTGTCTCTCAGGTCTGTCACCCTTTGTTCATATGTCATGCAGTAAGAGGTGGATATGTACAATTTACCATTATTTACTGACATAATTCCTGATATCAAGGCAGTAATATATCAGACTGCCAGACATGTAATGTACAGGAGGCTTAATATTTGAGGACAAAACCGGGACATTCTGTTGTAGTCTGTACAGTAGTGATGTCTGTGTACTTCTGGTGATTGCTGACAGAGTGTCTGTATTATGTAGCCATGTATTGTGATTATGTTATTTGGCCTGTGTACAGACTGGGGTAGATGTCAGTGTTCTTGGTTCTGTTCTATCTGATATTGCATGCTGCTTCAGTTTCTGATACCCTATCGGCCTATATGTTTGTAGGGCCGGACTGAGACATGTCCCATACCACAGTCAGGCATCAGACCACTCTGAAAATTGGGCCAGTATATGTAGGGTTAGTGTGTGAGTGGCAAACATGATTATGACTGTTGTTCACATAATCCATATACTGTACTATTACTTAGGCTTACCATTATGTGACTGTGACTGTGTTGAGATTGGTTGTGGGTATGCACCTTCACACTGGTGTCTGTTACTCTGTGCTGTTACATGCCTGTAGTGCCTGCTATATTTGCAATTATATGCGTATTCCCCCATAAGTAAATTGGGTTAGTGTTGTGGCAGTCTGTCTGTAGTGTAGACAGTGCTTGGTGACATGCCTAGCAGCTCAGTGTATTTACCTTAGTATGATGTTATGTCCAGATATTTGTCAGATGTACTGTTGCCTGGACACCATATGTGTTGTGTATTTCTGACAAAGCAGTGGGCTGCTGTGAAGATGTATGTCACTAACTAGTGAGAAGTATGTGGCTTGGGACCTCTGCTCCTACAGTTAATATGTATTAAGACAGACAGGAGGATGTGAATGCATCAACTGTGTGAGATTATCTAGTCCAGTATGTGTGATATATCCCCATTTTCATGGCTTTATACATCCCCTTTGTCAGGCTTGTTCCACATTTCTTGCATTAAGGAGTTCTGTGTATACCTCCTGACTGACCTGATTGTGTGAGACTGTCCATATTTATTGCTCATATTTCTTCTGTATTCCACAGGATCATTACTGTGATTTGTGTGGTACTTCATTATGATGATTTTATGATGTCTGTCAGCAACAGATGGCATACGGCAGTTTCAGAAGAGCCTTCCTTCACATGTATGTTGACACAAGCCATGTCACTGTAGCAATATTCTATATTTATAACTGCAATACATACATTATGTTCCCTTGCTCAAAGAGGTTGAGAGTTATGGTGCTGAGGTATAACTCCACTACATGTCATGGGCATATGTTTATATATATATATATATATATAGGTCTATTTTGAAACATCTAAAACCTATGACATCTAATTTCATAACATTGAGACCAAAACATATAAAACCCAAAACATCTAAAAGCCATAACATCAAATTTCATAACATCTAACACTACAAATCACAAGAAAATAACATCCCCTCCAGATTTAATGACACCAAACTACTAAATATACTTTTCCTACATGCCTGCAGGGGGGAAAGCCCCCCTGCACCCCCCAACTCCCCAAACCCCAGTAAATGAAATATACCAACACCAAGATTGCACTACAGTGAGAAAAAGTTAATTTCCTAACCCCACTGTATCAAGCACCCTGCAGAAACATAGTAAAAATTGTGTTTGGGAGTTTGGTGTCATTATATGTCATATGTGGAGGGGATGTTATTTTCACGTGATTTATACTGTTAGATGTTATGAAATTCAGTGTTATGGGTTTTAGATGTTTTGGGTTTTAGGTGTTCTGGTCTCAATGTTATGAAATTAGATGTTATGGGTTTTAGCTGTTTTGAAGGGAACCTATATATATATATATATATATATATATATATATATATATATATATATATATATATATATATATATGTGTGTGTGTGTGTGTATGTGTGTGTGTGTGTGTGTGTGTGTGTGTGTGTAGGAATATGTATATATATATATATATATATATACATATGTATATATATATACATATGTATATTTACATATATATCTATATCCTTTTATGTGTAAACCTGAGTGATGTATATACATTCTCAGATGTATCCCACCATATTAATTTGAAATGTGTATATTTACATATAAGAACATGACTGATTCAACAGTATTTTCACTTACAAGTACTAAACAATTGTAGTAGTCAAAGCAGTTGTTCACTACTATTCAGTATGTGTACTGAATGATATATTTGAAAAATCATCGGACATTCTCATGGCTTAGTGGTTAAGTGCTGGAAGTGCTGGGACTTTAGTGTATAGGGTCCTGGGTTCAAGACCTGCATGGGCTATTTATTTTTTTTGCTGGACAGAACAAAGGCTCATGGAGACATGGTAATTAAGGTGCTTTAAAGCAGCTTTAAGTGGGTTTGCATGAAGTTAAGCATTGCTAATGTATGGTTAAATGAATAGGTGCTTACATCATGTAGGCTTCGCTTACCAGTGCGCAAATCTGTTTAGCATTTACATTTAAGCAATGCTTATACCTGATAAGCGTAGCTCAGCCCTGGTAACCAGTGATCACATTCCAGTCTGATAAAATAGCAGGGTAATGACGTTTTTAATAAGTGTATTTCATTTCCTGTACATAACATGCTTCTATGTGCTGTCATTACAGTTGCAAGGCGTGTGAGTATACTGTATGGGACATCTGGGTATATATGGGTAGTACCACAATCTTTTCTCTTTGGATTTGTTTCATACATGGGTAGTATCCCAGGTTATGTGCAGTCATACTTGCTTGTTACACCAGCTACAGTGCACTGGTTGACAGAAATAATTTAACACATATTGTATCATTAAGTTAGTACTTTTAACAGTGTTTTTTCAAGTAAGAGTAGATTGGAAATTGTAGTACTTGAACCATACACCCCTGCATGCAAAGCTGAACTCTGAGTATTGAGTATCTTGTTATTGGTGTTTGAGCTGTATGTTTATCTGCATCTCCTATTGGATATCAATCTGATATGTTGATATTAACTGTAGACTACTATAGTTTTTGGACATGTCATTGAAAACTGCTGTCAGTTTCAGACATGTATCTTGCAAAACATTCATCCTAATGGCTAACCTAAACAATAAGAGCCAAAAAGAAACAAACCGATCAAAAAAAAAACAAATTCATGGAAGGACTGAAAAGTTTAATGAACAACAAATATGGTAATATAAAATGTATATAATCCAGTAAGCGCTTTCGTTTGGCTCCTGCCAAACTTTTTCCAACTGATCTAAAACATCACTTCCTGTGTGTTTAAATAGACAATGCACTAAACATAATTAATAAATTAAACAATTAATGCATTTAAAAATTCAAATGCTTTAAAATAACAGCACCCGTATAATAAATAAAATACCCATTCAGCACAGTTAACACATAAACGGCTTGAAAGAGATATTTCAAATGTCAAAATAACTAGAAAACTAAACCTAAAACTAAGAGAACCGTAAATGGTAATGAAGGAATGAAGCCTGTAAAACACAAATAGTGTACGAACTACTTCACGAGCAAATTTAAAAGTAACCAAGCTTGTGTGTGGATAATGTCAATAAAAATGTAAACAGTATTAGCGATATATGGATATATCCAAAGCCAAAAAGTACAAAAAGTAATAAATTCATTCAAAAAATAAATTCATTCAAAAAATAAATTTAAATTTACAACGGATGGAGAATGCATGTATACGTGTGGAATAGTAAAAAATAAAATAAAATGTCATACATTCAATGAATGTTCGTATATATATATATATATATATATATATAGAATATATAGAAGAACCTCACAGATTTAAAATACATATTAAAATATATATGCATATGAAAAACCTATTAATTACAATAAAACTGATGTATATGTTTAAGAGTATATAATTTCAATGTAAATATAAATATAAATATACAAATATAACTGCTCATGAATTATAAATTAACACAATTTAAGGAATTAATTTTAAAAGTTTTTTAAAAAACCTTTTAATTTTATCAAGGTTATTTATAAATAATTTGATTTTAACATTTTTACAGTATTCAGGAATGAATGCATTATTTACTATGGCATAATGAAATGCTGAAGTACATTTGTTCATTTTGAAATAAAAGTATGACATGATTGGATAGGGATGAATCAATTATGTATAAAAAGCGAGTAGAAAATATAGCAGTTTTATCTGATGAAGTCTATTGGACGAAAATCCAGACCTTAATAAAGCGTTTATTATCGTGTGGAAACGTAACTTGATTTGGAACATTTGCATCTGTTCTCCTTTTGGCTTCTTTACTGGTGTTTTTGGTGTTGTTTGAAGAGGTCGGCCATTGGAGTCTATTTATTGGTATCGTGGTGCGGCATGGAGAAGGAGAAAGAGATGCAGCCTGGCAACGAAGACGGTAGTCAGGCGAGGAAGCTATTAGGGCAGTTGACAGCCTTGGTTGATTTGTTGACGCCCCTGTGTGAGTCTATGGTGCGACGTGCGGAACATCCGGAAGTGAATGGAGCTAGCGAAGAACTGGGGGCACGCCAGCAACAGCAGAAGCGAAATGGACATTGCTTTGGCGTTGAAAGAACAAAAGTGTATGGGGATAAACTGAATGGTCTCACCTTCGACCCAGCAGCTACACTGAACATTTTTCAGGATGAAGAAAACGATGACATCGGAGATATCGCTAACATAGACAATGAACCACAGGGGCGGTTACAAAAAGGTACTGTTTACATCTCTAACACTCTAGAGATGAATAATTGGCTTAAAGAAACATATGCTTTTAACCTAAACTAAAGGAACTGTCGACGGGCTAGCAACAAAGACTCTTTTAGTAAAAATATTGAGAATGTTTCCAAATTAATGTACAAATACAAGTCCATTATTATTGAGAATGGTTATTTGAATGAATGTTTGAACCGTGGTATAGATCCTAAAGGACTGCGTACGTGGAAGTACCCGAATAATGTGCAGATAGGGTCTGTTTTTCATAAGGAGCTTGTTAAAGTTTTTAATAAATGTGGTTTGGACATAGTAAAATGTATCATTGAAGAGAATGATAGAAATTTGGAAATTATTCATGAGCAAATTAAAGAGTTGGACACACACATAAAGGAAGATTTAATTTTTGAGATTAAGGATGAGAGGCAGAAATATTTTGAATTGAAGGGAGAGATTGATCAAAAATGTAGGGTATTAGTGGAAAGGAAAATGGAAAAATTAAAAAGGGATATAGTGGAATATGAGAACGACACAAGCTATCCAAAACCAGTCAGTAACAGTATTCCCTCATATCAAAATTTTAATAAACATAAGGGGGAAGGAGTTTATAATGCCCGAACAAAAATCAAGGAACCCTATGGGGATACGCATCCTTCTGACTATGACATTGATTTTCCACCATTAGAAAGGCAATATGGTGAATACAGTCCAAATGGAAGGAATTTAGGAAATTTTCACAGGAGGGGGGGGATAAGGGGAAGGGGGAAGTACATACAATAGATCCCCTGACCGGTAATATACCCAGTATGATAGATAACATCGAAAAGGTGGGTAACAAGTACACACTGAATGGTTTCACTATATACAACTTTAGCAACATAGAACTTAAGGGTGAACACTTTTCCCTATTGGAAAGGGGTTTCAAGTTTATTCCATTGGTCAAAGGGAATAGAGTACAAACATTTTTGGATATAAAACTCTTCTTAAGAAAAATGAATTTGGAATTATTATTTAGGAAAGAAGAATATGGTATAGATAGGGATAATATACATGTAACCGAAGAACAAAGAATACTAAAGACCAAATCTGTATTCAATCCACCTATTCATGCACAATTAAAGAACTTTGAAAGTGTTATGGAAGAAGCAATTAAAAGACTTGACAAAAAGACAAGATATAAGAACAATTTGGAAGAAGGGGAAAAAAAGATTTTGGAAGAACTCAGACACAATGAAGGAATTAGGGTTATGAAGCCCGATAAAGGTGGGGGGGTGGTCATAATGGAATTGATTGAATACGAAGGCAAAATGAATAAAATATTAACGGATGAAACCAAATATAGGGTAGTCTCTCGAAATGAGATAAACCTAGCTTATCAAAAGATAGACATGATGTTACAAGACATGGTTATTAAAACTGTTATTGATGAAAAAATGCTTTCTTTCTTAAAAATCAACAAACCCAAAATACCTGTTATTTTTGGTATACCGAAAATACACAAGGACAGTGTTGACCCCCCCCTTTAGGCCCATAGTGTCAGCTGAAGGGTCTAAAACCACACCTTTAGCTAGATTTGTGGATGTAAAAACAAAACATATATGGAAAAACAAAAAGGCAATCTTAAGAGATTCTTGGGACTTATTAAGAGAATTAGTCCCAGAATTGTTTGACAAAGACCTACGATTAGTGACCATAGATGTGGTGGATTTATTTGGGTCCATACCTTATGAAGAGGGCATTAGAATGTTTGAAGAGTAAGTATTCAATGATAATAATTTGACATTTGAGGACAAAGTAGCGTGCACAGGCTTGATGGACCTAATATTAAGAAATAATTTTTTGGTTCATCATGGAGAGTTTTTCCAACAAACCCAGGGTGTAGCAATGGGTGCAGCCTATGCACCTACTTTTGCTAACTTAGTTCTTGCCAATTGGGAAGAGAAGTTCATTTTTCAGTCTGATTATTTAAAATACTGCAAGTTGTATAAAAGATTCCTTGACGACATAATAATTTTTTGGACCGGGGGTTATGACAAATTAAGAGAGTTTATTATATATATAGGGGAAACAACAGATTTCCTGAAATTTACGTATACTACATCCAATGCTAGTATTGCTTATTTGGACATTGAAATTATTAAAAAGACTAATTCCCTAGAGACTAGAGTGTATAGGAAAGACACATATGTTAACTCTTTCCTTCACTTTGATAGTGGACATCCTTATCATTGTAAGAGGAACTTGGTGAAGGGACAGTTCGTCAGAGGATCAAGGTTGACAAGTTCTGACGAAGACTTCACCAAGGAATGTGACAACTTAGAAGGGATGTTCCTTGACAGGGGATATCCTAAGGAATTCATTAGGGAATTCAGAATGGAAGTAACAAAAGCAAGAGGGGGAAGATTTAGACCCATCCTAGGGGAAAAGGAAAATCTACAAAACAGTAATGACAATAGGACATCAAGGAAGGAAAATTATCAACAGGCACTTGTCTTAGAATACAATGCTTTGAATAAGAAAGTAAAGGAATTGTTTCAAAAAGAATGGGAGAAGTTCAAAATCCTTTCGGATTTAGAGGGACTCTCAGAGTCAAACCCAAGGGTGGTGTTCAAAAATTCTATAAATATAAAAAATATGTTAGAGACAGGGAATGCTAGAAAAAGTAGAAAAGGGGATAGGGCTAATTCAGATAAGGTTGGCACATATAAATGTGGAAAATGTAGACAATGTGAATTAATAATTAACCAAGAGAAAATTTATTTGGATAGCAGGGGACTTTGGTTGTACAGTAAAGGCTACTTCAACTGCGAGTCCAGGGGGTTGGTATATTTTGCAATTTGTAAAAAATGTTCTTCCTACTACGTGGGTAAGACTGAAAGATCCTTAAAAAAGAGGATCTACGAACATATATACGAAATTAAGAAATGCAAAGAAACCAATGCACTTTTTAGACACTCACTTGTATGTAAAGAATATGAATTTAGATTCTTCGTGTTGGATCAGGTTAAAATGGATATTAGAGGTGGTCCCTGGGAGGAAAACATTGGTTACAAAGAATTGTGGTGGCAATTAGCCCTGGAAGCCAACAAAACCCCAGGCTTAAATGAATACATCTCTATTTTACCACTATTAAGACTAAAAGCTACTAAGATATAATTAAAGATACTAAAATAAATATGACCAGCAGATGGCACCATCCCCTAGTAAATAGCTGACACATTGGGATGCTAAGCATTACACTCTATTTGAGGAAATATACAAATATAACTGCTCATGAATTATAAATTAACACAATTTAAGGAATTAATTTTAAAAGTTTTTTAAAAAACCTTTTAATTTTATCAAGGTTATTTATAAATAATTTGATTTTAACATTTTTACAGTATTCAGGAATGAATGCATTATTTACTATGGCATAATGAAACGCTGAAGTTCATTTGTTCATTTTGAAATAAAAGTATGACATGATTGGATAGGGATGAATCAATTATGTATAAAAAGCGAGTTGAGAATATGACAGTTTTATCTGATGAAGTCTATTGGACGAAAACGCAGACCTTAATAAAGCATTTATTATCGTGTGGAAACGTAACTTGATTTGGAACATTTGCATCCATTCTCCTTTTGGCTTCTTTACTGGTGTTTTTGGTGTTGTTTGAAGAGGTCAGCCATTGGAGTCTTTTTATAAATATAAATATAATTAAAAATATAAATATAAATATAAATACAAACATAAATATAAATATAAATATTAGTATATAATATAAATATTAAAAATGTGTATGTATATTTATATGACTATAAGTATAAATAAATATGTATAAAATTAAATGTATAAAATGTATGAAATGTATGTAACCAAAGAATGTATTAAATGTGTCTCGTAACCTTTTTTTTGTAAAAATATATATGAGGATGTATATAAATATAGAGATATTATATAAAGATTGGTAATTTTAAAAATTAATCAAGTAAGCAATAATGGGAAATATGTAAAATAAAACTAATCATTTCTCCAATGATTTTAATTTTAAAACACTACTTATAGAGATGTTATTGTTCATCCCTGGCCAATTATTGGCATTAAGTCTCAATTGCCATTCTAATTCAAGTTTTTCCAAAAATGGTTGCCATGCCCCCACTCGAACATCCATTTTTATAACATCTAAAAGAACAAATTTAAAAGAATGTGAGGGGAATGCATTAATATGTTTTGCCAGAGCATTCAATTCATTACCATCATCTATTGCTCTTATGTGTTCACCAATACGTTCTTTGAGCTTCCTTTCTGTTTTACCAATGTAAAACATAGTACAACTAGTACATAGAGCACAATAAACAACTTTATCTGTAATACAGGATGCCCTGTCCTTTAAACAAACTCTATACTTGTTAATTATAATTTCATTTGTTTCAAAAACATAAGAACAATATTTACATCTACCACATCTAATAGTTTTTCCAAATTTCTTGTTTTGTTTACATTCAAAACACTTTTTTAAATTCATGCCTTTTTTGTATACTATAGATGGACTGCTATCAAGTAGTTGATGAAATGATGGGTCGTTTATAATAAACTGACAATTTTTATTAAGAATATCTCTTATGAAACTAATGTCAAGATTGCATGTAGTAATAAAACTTTTAGAAAAATTGTTTGTATTAAAATTACTATTATTAATATTTTCAATTTCTTCTGGTAAAGTTTTTTGAGTAAAAAATGAGATAGTACTCTCATTTCTTTCATTTACAATATTTGTACTGTCCAAAAAATGTGAGACAACTTGGTTATCATAATATAATAGTGGTTGAAAATATAAATTTTTACGTTTAGATATTACTTCTAACATCACGTTATTAATCAACTTTTCTGGGTATCCTCTATTTTTAAACATATCAAATAAATTTGAACACTCTATTAAAAAATCATCCCATTTACTCACCATTCTGGCAGCTCTTACATACTGACCTTTTAGAACTGCTCTTTTTTGAGTAAAGGGGTGACAACTTTCAAAATGTAAAAAAAACTATTACTGTATGTTTTTTTACGAAATATTTTAGATGTAAAATTTTGATTATTAATATCTTTTTCTAACAACACATCCAAATAAGCTATAAATTTATTGTTGAATGTGGTAGTAAATTTTAGAAAGGAAGTAGTTGAATTTATATACATTAAAAATTCATCTATTTTGTCTTCACTTCCATTCCAAAGTATAAATATATCATCCAAAAAATGTAAATATATTTTACAGTAATTAAAAAATGCAGAATCAAAAACATATTCTTTCTCCCACATATACATGACAATATTTGCATAGAGGCCTCCACACGGAGACCCCATAGCTACTCCATCCTTTTGTAAATAAATATTATTATTAAAATTTATAAAATAATTTTTTAGAATGATGTCCAACAATTGATCGTATAAATTTATTTTAGATTGAACCAGCCCTTTCTCGTTCAAGTAAGTATTAAACCATTCTATACCAATATCATGTGGAATAGTGGAGTACAAGTCCTTAACATCAATTGTGATAAAAATATCATTATCATTATATTTCACAGATCTCATGGTAGACAAAAAATGCCATGAGTCTTTCAATAAATGTTTTTCTGAATAAATATACTTTTTTAAATTATCATCAATAAATTTCGCTATTGGATTTGTAATTGACCCCTGTGCATCCACTATAGGTCTAAAAGGGGGTTTATTAACATTCTTATAAATTTTAGGGACTCCAAAACTAGTCGGAGTCCTAGGAAAACTAATGTTCATGTAGTTAAATTCATCGATGTTTATATCACCACCAATGAATAAATCATATATGATACCTTTTGTCCGCCTATATGCACCATTCATTTCATTAATGGAACTAAGTTGATATGTAGAACTTTTTAAAATAAGTTCCATTTCATTGATGTAATCATCAATGTTAAATATAGTAATGCCCACTCCCTTATCAGGCTTAATAAATCTAACATTATTCATACTGCTTAGAGTAAATAAAGTCTCATGCTCAAATTTAGACAAATTATGAGTTCAATATCTCAAATTTGCCCCTTTAATTGTTCGAAAATCTTACTCGCACATTTTTTCAAATATTTATAAAGTAGGATGTAATGGAGGATTAAAAGAACTAGATACAAAAAATGGTCTAGTCACTTGTTCAGTATTATGAAATAAAAAACCTAAATTTAACTTCCTAACAAACATTTTCAAATCAATTAAGGACTGTGCAATATCCATGTTCCTACTGGGAATAAAGGATTGACCACGTGACAACAATTCACAAATATTACTATCAAAAACTAAATCAGAATAGTTGTAAACAACAAAATCTTTCTTATTGTTGTAATACAAAACGGGTCCATTTGTGGTCGAGTGTTCACCAACTACCGACCCCTCCATTGACCCTTATAGTGGTTGTTCCTCCCTCTGGTAAAGGTGCCCCAACTGTAAGTTTGTTGTTGTGGGTCCCAATTCCTTCTCTGATTTTGCTGTTGAAAATTCTGTTGTTGTTGCATTAATCTTTCCAATCTTTATAAAGGTGGATGGCTAACCTGTCTGTCCTCTGTACAGATGTGCAGATGTCAGGTATTGCTATGGCCATACCATTATGTAGGTGCCCACATTGTATTGTGCTGTGGGCCTGGACACTGCTGCTAGTTCCGACATATGGGACATTCCTTAATGTTGGCCTTGCCCCATTTCCTTGCTTGTGTGAGGGACATTACAGAGGTGGTGGACTATAGATTCACATGCAGTGGGTGGCAATATGTCACAGGACAGGGCATGTGGAGACAACCAACCAACAGAGGGGACATAACCCCAGATTTGTGAACAGATTCTATGTCATCAGTGCTGTTATACACATGGTGGATTGATAGATTGACAGGGTATGTGTGGACATGCATTTAGTATGTGATGTCACAACTCACAGTGATATGTCTCTGACATACCTCTCCACTGGCACGCTGTTCACAGACTGGCCACATGTCTGCCTGTAATGTTTTCTGTGTTCACCAGACAGTTGGTGTCCTTGGTAAATCAGTTGTAGACTCTGGAGAATGCAGTCAGTAAATACATCTATGGGTATTACTGACATCATATTCCTCATAAAGGATGTTACGACAAACCCAGTGACATCTGCAACTGTCTCAAAGTATGACAGCAGTATGTCCAATCTACCTCTGTGTTTGTGCCTCTGATCCCACCTAGTTAGTGAGTGGGGAATGTTATCAAGGGCTTTGGCCAGATCAATCTAGGCTGTATGTGTCACCTTGTGTTCATCCACAGCTCAGGTGACTGACATCAAGAAGTTGACCAGGTGGAAGCTGTTTTTTAAGTCCGTTTCTAAGGACCAGACAGGTTCTGAATATCTGCAGTAGACAGTCAACAACTGTGTGTAATGGCAAACCAACCCCTTTAACAAGACTGAGCGAAGTGCTGTGTTTAAAGCTGTACTGGTCATACAGCCCTATGGAGGCTGCTGAAGAGAGCAGTGAAGATTCCTGGAATGGGCAGGTATGACCTACCCTTCACAAAGGTAAACTGTGTGGGATCCTGAGTCTGCAGATTCCCATATCCCTGTTTATTAGGTGCATGATGATGCATTCCATAGCTTCACATAACAGATTTGTCAGGCAGTTGGGATGGTATTTCCCAGGGTCTGTAGTTACACCTCATCTGTGGAGAGGGGTGACTGTAGCAGTGTACAATTCAGTAGGGACAAAGCCTGAGGTGAGGCTGTGCTTGAACACGGCACACAGGTAAGGTGCCAGTTCACAAGGTAATTCATGTAGAACAAAGCCAGGAATATTCTTAGGTCCCATAGAAGCTGTATTCTTGGCCTTGGACAGTGGTGTTTTAACCTGTGCTGCAGTAGTACCAGGTGCCTGGCAGTATACTGGTATTGTGACTGATCCTTTGGGGGGGAGTGAGGGGTAATGTTTGCACTCAAGATGCCAGCCAGTATATTGACAGTATTTGTTGGCTCAGTCTGGGAGGTTCCATTGTCTTGTAGCTCAGAAAAAATCTTGTTATTGCCATGGAGATTCTTAACATAACTGTATGAGACCTTGTCGTCTTCACTATGTGCTCCAATTCTGTTCTCAAAGCTAACTTTGTAGTATTTTATGAGGGATGTGGAATGAAGAAGTACAGGGGAGTATGCAGAGAAAGGTGTTGGCAAAGGAGAAGTGGGATTGACAGACAAATGTAGAGAGTAGACATGAGTATAAAGAGATGGGTTGCATGGCAAAGACTGTGTTGGACATGGCTATGGATGTGGAGTCTGACATACAGATGTGGAGTCTGGAGTTATATGTAATGTTGGACAGCACAGATGGTGTATAGGGCCTGTAGCTATTGACTAGACAGAGGCACATAGAAAGGATGTGCAGCACAAAACAGTGATAAAGGAATATGGGTGAAACATACAAGCTAGGAGTGTGTTTAGAACATATGGAAACATCACATTGATGGCCTGTTCCATGAGGAAAGTGGGGGGAGGGAGGGAAGGTTGGCTGAGGTGGGTATGGTTAATCAGGAGGTTCAACAGATTATCAAGGAGAATGTAAGGATAGCTATGAGGGAGTTTAACAGTGGAAAGGCTGTTGTTCCAGGTGACATACCTGTGGATGCCTGGAGGTGTTTCTGAGACCTGGCAGTGGTAGTTTTAACTGGATTGTTTACTGTAATCTTAGAAAGTAAGAGGATGTGTGAGATGTTGGCAACTATGTATTGGTTCTGCTTATCTAAACAAGGGTGGTCTGCAGAGCTGTAGCAACAAGCGAGGGATAAAACTGATCAGTCACAGGATGAAGTAATGGTAAAGGATGGTGGCAGCTAGGTTGAGAATATGGTGATGACTGATGATTTGCAGTATGGTTTCATGCCATGTAAGAGTGTTACAGATGCAAATGTTGATTCACAAGTGTTTATGGAGCTCTGCACTGAGGCTGAGATGCAGCTGCATTGTATCTATGTGCACCTACAGAGAGCATATGACATGCTGCCGGGACAGTAGTTCTGGTATTATATGTGGAGGTCAGGGGTGCCAGAGGAGTCTGTCAAACACCACAGGATATGTAGGAGGCTAGTATGACAGCAGTGATTTCTGGTTTTGACATGACAGGTGGATTTAAGGTGGAGGTGGGAGTACATCAGGGGTCAGCTGTGTGTCCTTTCATATTTGCAGTGGTGAGGGACAGGTTGACAGACATGATCATACAGGAGCCCTTGTTGACTGTGCAGTTTGTAGATGACATTGTCATCTGTAGTAAGATTAGGGGACAGGTTGGGAAGACCCTGGGGAGGTGGGGTTATGTTGTAGGGTGGGGAGGAATGATGGTCAGCAGGACTAAGTAAGAATACATGTGTGTGAATGGGGTGGGGGATAGAGGAATGGTGACAATGCAGGGTGTACAGTTTCGAAGGTGGATAGGTATAACTACTTGGAAAAAACAGTTCAGAGTCATGGACAGTGTGGGGGAGAGGTGTACGAGAGAGTACACGCAGGTTGTGTTTGCTGGAGAGGGGAGTCAGGAGTTATATGTGACAGACAAGTACCATTAAGAGTGATATGTAAAGTTTACAGGAGGGTAGTGTCACTGGCTACATTATATTGGTTGCAGACATTGGGATTGTACAGACAGGCAGGATTCAGTGCTGGACACAGCAGAGTGTAGGATATTCACATTTGCACTGTGTGTAACAGGGGGATAGAATTAGACCTATACCAGCAACTTTCTCAGTTTATAACAGCAATATCTCCATCCTGGACCTTTGTTTAGGCTTCTGTCCATGAGTATATCAAACGCTGTCCATATATCATGCAGTCAGAGGCATAGAGATATGGTATAGCATTACTTAGTGATGTAATTCGTAATATCATCCCAGTTAGGTAGCAGACTGCCAGACATTTTATGTGTAAGAGGCCTTATATATGATGACAAGGCCTGGACATTCTTTGGGAATGTGTGCAGTTGGGAGGTCTTTGTATTTCTGGCTATTGTTGACAGACTGTCAGGACTGTGTAGCAGTGTATTGTGAATGAGTTATTTCTTGGGGGGGGGTAGATGTAAGTGTTATGTTTCCTTTTCTATCTGCCTTTGCATGCGGATCCAGTTTCTGGTCATCTATCAAGTGCTAGATTTTTGTAGGGTAAGACTGTGACATGCCCCATAATGCAGTCAGGCTGCACTGTGTATTGGGCCATTATATGTAGGGGTAGTGTGTGAGTATCAAACATGCTGACAGTTTGGTTCACACACTCCTTATACTGTATGCACTTTCACACTGATGTCTGCTTCTCAGTGCTGTTACATCCCTGGAGTGCCTAGTATATTTGCAATTACATGTGCATTCCCCCATAACAAGACTGCTTTTTTGTTGTGTCAGTCTGCCTGTAGTTTGGATATTGCTTGGTGACATGGCTAGCAGGTCAGTGTATTTTCCCTAATGTGATGTTATGTCCAGATATTTGGCAGATGTGTAGTGTTGCCTAGCCCCCATAAGCATTGTGCATGTCTGATACATCAGTGGGGGGATGTAAAAATTTACATGACTAACTCCTGGCAAGTCACTGGGTTTTGGACTTGTGCTGTTCCACTCAATAGATGTTGGAACAGACTGGAGGGTGTTACTGCATCACGTGTCAGCTCATCTACACCAGTATGTCAGATATGTCCACATTTTCATGGAACCCCCCCCCCCCCCTTGCCAGACTTGACTATGCTTTCTTGCATTAAGGTGTTCTGGGCATTCATGTCAGTGGCCAGATTGCTCAAGACTGTCCACGTTTATTCCCCATATTTCTGGTCTCTTGAACAGTATCATATTATTCTTTGCTGTGGTGAATCACTGTGATCACATGGGGATGTATGTCAGTATATGATGACATACATTAGAGTTTCCTAACTGACATCCTTCTGAACATGTATGCTGACACACACCCTGTTCCTGTAGCGACATTCTACATTTATAACTGCAGGATGTACATTGTGTCCCTAGTGTTGGTCCATTGCCCCCTCCCCCATTTTGCAGCCTTTGTCCAGATCTCTTGCACTTAGGGGTGGAGAGGTATGGTGCTGTGTATAACTGCAGTACATGTTATGCACAGATATATATGTGCATATTTATCTATATCTGTATATGTATGCGTGTATATGTATGCATGTCTGTATATATATATATATATATATATATATATATATATATATATATATATATATATATATATATATATATATATATATATATATATAGATCTACTTCAGAATGTCGACCGTTCAGAATGCCGACTTTTATATGGCCGACACCATATGATCGACATTCTGAAAGACTGACATCCTGAAATAGCACCATTTACCTACCTGTAAACATAGTAAAACTGTGTTATGCAGGGGGTCAAGCCCCCTGCACCCCCACACCCCTGCTACTTAAATATTCTCACTCTGAGATCACACTACAGTGCAGAAAAGGGGAATCTCCCAGTCCCGCACTGTAGCAGGATCTCCGCTATCATTTGTCGGCCTTTCAAACATTCACTCATATGGTGTCAGCCATATGAGTTTCGAACATTTGAAAGTTCGAACAAATGAAGGGCTCCCATATATATATATATATATATATATATATATATATATATATATATATATATATATATATATATATATATATATATATATATATATATATATATATATATATATATATATATATATATATATATATATATATATATATATATATATATATATATATATATATATATATATATATATATATATATATATATATATATATATATATATATATATATATATATATATATATATATATATATATATATATATATATATATATATATATATATATATATATATATATATATATATATATATATATATGCATATAGTATGTTAATATATATTTATCCTTGCATAGATATATTTATATATATATTTTAATATATGACTATTGATATATCAGTATATTTCTTGTTTGATATCTGCACATTATATTATTTTATGATATGTATGTGCATATTCTGTATGTGTAATTTCATATGTACAGCTACATATATCTGATGTATACACTTTTCATATGCATCTATCACCATACACATCTATATTTGTATATTTATATATTATAAACATGCTGGTTCCACACTGTCTGCTCCATAGTACTCTATACCTGTATTGAATGATATATTAAAAAAAAGACATTCAGTAGTACAGCTCTGATGGAGTAGTGGTATATTGCTTTGACTATGGTGTACGGGGTCCTGGGCCCAAGAATGGGCAGGGCTGATTAATTTGTCACTGGGAAGAACAAGGGCTGTTGGATACAGAGTGATTAAGGCACTTTTAAGCAGTTGTACGTGGGTTTGCGTGGCAGTAAGCAATACTATCTTCCAGTTAAATATGCTTACAGATAGCCTTAAAAGTGCTTAATCTGTGTAGGCATTGCTTAGCACCACACAAACAGGCTTAATCATTCTTAGTACAGCTTAAAACAGCTTACTCCCGCTTACCCATGTGCTAATTTCTTTAAGAAAAGAAAAAAAGGGGTGATAGGAAAGTGGTGAAAAAGGGGGCACAAAGGGAAAGACAATAGGGAAAGTAGCTAGGGATGTGTAGGATGGGTGTAGGGGAAGGTCCATAGCTGTCCAGTTCTTCTACAGCAACAGCTCTGCATATATACTGAATTTGGAGGTATATTTGGATACTCAAACTCCTGAGTGAGGGGGTGAGGATAACAATAATGTGTTGTGAAGCCAGTTAAACCAGATCCCATGTGCCCAGTGGACCCATGTGCAAATTAGACAGCTATGTATGGGGCAAGATTTTTTTTTTTTTTTGGGAACAGATTGCCTTTTTTTTTACGGTGAGAGTGGGATGTTGGGGAAGGATAGTAGATATATTTGAGGAGGTAGGTTGGCTAGGAAGACAGACAAGACAGATAAGACAGCATACAGGGGCAGTATATGACACATGTGTGAGGTAAACACCTTTGACGGTGAAGGGTGTTTGGAAATCAGAAGCCCATGAACCCCCAAATGGAACCAGTGGAACTGAGGTCCCCACCCATGTGCAGTCACCACTGCACCTTCACGGCCCCGAAGATGGCTGTGCTGAGGGCTGAGCAGGAGGGGTAGGCTGACCCACTAATTGCACCATGTGGCCCTCAAGCTGGTGTAGCAGATCTCCAACCTCCTTTGGAGCTCGCTATGCACCAAACCCCGGACCTGGCATCGGGTGACAGGATCCTGTCCATGTCCACTCCCAGGGGGGGAACAATCCCCATTTCCTGAGGCTTTTCCACCTGAAGTTGGTGCAGGACCAGCAGATGAGAAGGTCCCCTGGTGGGTCCCAGATGTGCTGGGGCCCAGTGCTATGGCCAGATGAGGTGGGAGATGTGGGTCTACAGGGACCGGCCTTCCCAAACGTGCTATGGTGTTACAGTTTTAGAACATATGTGGGTTAGTAATAGTCAACACAATCCAGGATTAGTTATAACAGCATGCATAGATATTCCCATTAATGTAAAACAACAGATTTGATAAGAACAGATAACAAACAGAACACATGCATGTATAGATCTACATTGGCCATTACAATGGCATGCAGGTTACATTGATAGCAACAGGCCACCAATGACAGTATTTCAACATGGAACATTAATAGAAACACATTTCAATATTTGTTGAACAATAGGACATCTGTCCCAACAGTAGGTTTGGTGTAAACATACCCATTAATTTATGTGTTTAGATTATTGTTGCAGATATTGCGTGAGGGGGAGAGATATGTCAATTAACAACTTGTATATCTTTGCAGTACTCACAACTTTAATAATCATTGCTCTAATCATTACTCTACAGGTATTATTACAATACCCTATGGCCTTGGTTTGGGCAGTGGTATGTTTGCACACAGTGTATACTTCAACTGCCTTATAGCCAAATTCTACTTCTCTTACCTAGTAGACCTGCAGAGGGAATGTTTTTAACACTACCTGACTGTTTCTACACATATTCCCAGATTCCTAGTTATAATTATGCACATATCTCTCAATCTCTTAATTGACAACATCTGGGTAAAGCTTGACAACATGGGGGTACAAATAGGGACATATTTTGAATATTGCTCTTATAAACTTTTAGATAGTTGCTAGAGGGACAGGCCAAACATATGAGCCAAATATTTGGACATTCTGGAAAAATCTGTACAGCTGAGAGGTATGATTATGCATATAGCTTACTACCATTCCCAGGATTCGAACCATGGGTGTGTCTTAAAAATGCAACAATTTGTGTTTCGTCACAGTAAGCTATTTAGAAACTGCTGTTCATACCTTCAGTGTTTTCTGTCTAAGTTTTTCTTGGTTGTACAATCTGACCTTGTAATTACAACAGTCTTATACAGACATTCCTAGACAGCAGTGTGAGAAACCGTGGTTGACACAACAGTACTATTCTGATATCAGATCTTGGTGAATGCTACATGTCAGGCCATACAACCCCAGAGTAAACAAAACCAGTCCAGGATTTAAAACTTTATTGCCAGGCAGTTACAGTTTTCTTATCTGAAAGACCTGTGGGGCAAATGTTTGCTAACACTACCTGACTGCTTCTGCACATATTCTCAGTTTCCTAGTTAAAATTATGCACATACCTCTCATGCTCAATGCACAAACTCTGGATAAAGCTTGACAACATGGGCGTACAAATAGGGGCATATTTTGAATATTGCTCTTATAAACTTAAAGAGTTGATAGAGTACAAGGATTTGTTTTAATATACATTTTCTGAAGGATTAGAAGTCTGCAACTCAAATGTATGTCATTATTTAGTGACTACAATTCTAAGATCAACCCAGTGATTTGCCAGGGAGAAAGAGGAACAGGCCAAACATATGAGCCAATTATCTGGACATTCTGTGAAAACCTGTACAGTTGAGAGGTATGATTATGCATACAGCTTACTACCACTCCCAGGATTCAAACCATGGCTGTGTGTGCTAAAAATACATCAATTTGTGTTTCATCAGAGTGAGCTATCTTGGTTGTACAATCTGACCTTTTACTTATTTTACTTACAACAGTCTTACACAGACATTCCTAGACATATTTTTTATGCAGATCAATGTGGGTAACAGTGGTTAATGCAACATTACTATTCAGTGAATGCAACACTAAATCCCTTACAATACCAGAGTAAATACAAACAGTCCAGGATTTAAAACTGTATTGCCAGGCAGTTATGTTTTTTTTTAAAATATCACCTATATTGGACTATTACTGTCATATTGTCTGGTTTATTCAGTACAACCCATGCACAGTTTTTATACTGCCAGGTAACTTTCTACTACTTTATATTTATTTGGTATGACTACTACAAGCAGGATTGTTACTCACCAGCCTCACAATGCAGCCTTTGCAACCTACAGGCATGGGCTTCCTGATTCTCAGCCCACTCAGCTGCAGCTGTAAAGGGAATAGAGAAATATTTAGGCATACCTATCCATCACATACACAGGCTGGACTTTGGTAAACAGTTATTGATATGAATACTTACACACTGCTGGGACATCACCCCTCTGCCTTGTTTCTTGGACCCACTCGTCCAAGAGCTCCCACTTCCTCCACTTCAAGTCAACGTAGTGGTGCTGGACCTGTTCACCAGTCCGAGGGATACCAGTGGCACTGGAGAGATCACAGGTGAGATAATCCCAGGCTTCCGCTTTATATTGGGATCCCTGGTACTGGCCCTGCAGCAGTCTCTCATCATGGTTTTTTACCAGGAGTCCTACCATGACCTTGGACTCCTCTATGCCCCAGCACTATGCCTGGAAGTGCATGCCCTTGCCAACACCTGCCATACTGCCTACAGTGGGAAGCTGCATCCAGTTATGAGCTGTATTCCACCTGCGGGGTTTAAATATGGCTGATTTCCTGCCCTTTGCCATGATTGGATGGTTTTGAATATGCTGATCTAAGCTAAGCTATGGGCAAACCTGCTTAGCTTAGGTTGGCAGTGCTTAAAGTGGCAGTTTCAGTACTGCTTACCAGTGGGCAAATCCACTTAGCTGGGCTACTCATTGCCTAGCAGTTATATTTACACAATGCTTACACCTGGTAAGCAGAGCTGGGCAATGCTTATTTTTCAGTTTATAGACTATCTGCTGTATGGGATTGATTCATCTTTCATTAGATATTATAAATTTGTTTACTGTCCCTGACATCACCCAGTGTGCTTTCATTACATTTATTCATGTGTGACTATACTGTATGGGGCACTTGTGTTTATATGTGGCTTTCACAACTTTATTAAACTGACACCTCACATCTGGACCTACTACAGTACTCTGGTTAACAAATATATGTTATTTAGTAGCTAATGATAAAAAAATGTTTATGTGCTGCTTTCACATGTAAAATGCAAATTGGTTATAGTGGAAATCGAACCGGGAATGGCTGCTTGCAAAGCATATGCTCAAACCACTACACTGTTGCAGTACAGCGTATGCTGGATATCTCTTGCTATTTAACTTTTTATGCTGTTTAAGCTGGACTAAGCATAGCTAACCAACAGGCACACCCACGCAGCTATGCTTAAACTTCAATGCATGTATAAAACATTTTTTTTTGTGGGTTTGTTTTTATTTGTACTCTTCAACATATCCATGGTAAAGCTGAACCTGTTATTCTATCAACTTTCTGCTTTGTGGGACGATTGTCCCTTATGGCTTTGCCCACATTCCTTACTCTGACCGGTTGGAAGGTGTGCACTATGTGCTTATGCTAAATCTGTTATTCTATCAACTTTTGCCTTGGTAGGGATGATTGTCCCTTATGGCTTTGACCAGATCTCTTACCCTGATGGGTTGGGGGTGTTACGAGCATTCTCACTCATTTTAAATTGACAAACAGAAATTTTGGTGTGCAGGGGGTGTATGTATTGTGAGAGCACTGCTCTTAGACACACTCCCTGCACTCGTACACAGAACCATGTCCGTTTTGCAGCACGTCTTCATAAATATGCATGGCGCGCTGCAGTGCTGCACAGGAACGGTCCCATCTGTACAAGCTATTCCTGCACAGAAGTTTACTGAATCCCAGGGTTTGTTTATTTGTCCCCTCCAATCTGTCTGTTGATGCAGTTCTTCACCAGTATGAAGAGCAGTGAGCCAGAGATGAACAAGTAAGAACTCCTACTCCCACTGGTTTGTACTTGTGGCATTTGCTCCTTGTACATAGCTTGCACTAAGCACTGTAATTATTCTGTACCTTATACATTAACAGTGGGTTATATTTATTATATTCACCTTATACATTAATAGTGGGTTATATTTATTATACTCATTTTTGGTTTAATTGTATCATAATTGCAGAACTGATATAGGACAATCACTATGTACCTCTAGCCAATAGCTGCTTCCATATTTGTTTGCATGGTGCTTTTTGTGCCTCTGCTAAGCTACTATTTTCCTTTCTTTATTCATGTTCCCTTGTGAGATTGCTAGAACTTGTGCATGGGTTTTGCTCATTAATAAGTATTGTCCAACCTTATATGCATCTGTACTACATGCCTTTGAATGAAAAACATGAGAAATACATGTTTCATTCTATTTACTCTTTCATGAGCTGTACAGAAATGCATACCCCATCCAAGTGTGCATATGCATGTCACATCTGTTCATGCACACTACTATCTACATGCATAGAAATACTTTGCCACAGCTGCTGTCCATTTAAGGTGTTTAATGTGAAAAGCTTGCAATTTAAAATGGGTGAATTATTTAAAAAAGTAATAAGTAGCATTTGGTGACAATGTACTTTTTATCAACTTATATATTCAAAATATCTATATTTATAGATGCAGTACAGCTTGTGCAATACCAAATTGCATATAATTAAATTATATACAGCAGTGTGATAAGCATAAAGTATTAGTAAATGGAGAATTTACAACATTTAATTGGGTAAACATCTAATCTTTAAGATTGTCAATATGAAAAGCTTAAACGTGAAGTAGAACAAGATGTTCTGTTGGAGATGGAAGAAGATCAGTTTGATTAAATTAAAAATAATGAGTGCACTATAAAAGAAAAAAAAGAAGTTATAATAAATGCAGCCTCCTTGATTCTCAGTATAAGCTATACACATTTAAGTGTTTCTGTCAGTTGTTTTAAAGCTTAGTTATATAGTGTTAACATAGAAAATAAGCAACAGTAAATCAGTTTACATTTTGAGCTTTGCTATGGAAACTGTTACTGTTTTAAAATGAGAAATTATGTCAGGTAGCAAGGCAACAAAGTAATGCAATTCAAGGATAGTTTACCTAAAGCACTTTGAATAAAAGTAGTTCTCATCAACAACCATGCTATGCTATCAAAACTGCTTTTAATTATAGTGTTTTTACATTACCAGACAGTTTGTCATATTCTTTATAGAATTAGTTCTTGGGTCGTGCAACTGGGCAGTAAGAAGAAATCCATCTTCATGTGACAAGTTTGGATAAACTAGACTCTCTGGTTTGCGGTTTGAACATTTTCTAACTTATCAAAGATTGTTGCTTTGGTACTTGCTGACTGAATGGGACTTTTGCTCGATCTATATATATATATATATATATATATATATATATATATAAATTTATTTATATACACACACACACACACACACACACACACACAAACACATATGGGTCTACATCTAAATTTGGAACTTTTAAAACATTGAATTTCTTATGGTCGAGACCATAAGACTAAATTTTTGAAAGATTGAAATCTAAATAAAAAAAATAAAAACAAAAAAATGTTTTTTTTTTATTAAGTTTTTGCAGGAGACAATCCCCCCTGCACCCCCACACCCCTTGCTAATTAAATATACCAAATCCAAGATCATACTATAGAGAGGAAAACAACAATATACTGTTCTATGCTGTATGGTGATCTCCATTTAAGCAGTTTGAAATTTCAAAACTTTGATATTATGGTCTCGACCATAAGAAATTTAACATTTTAAAAGTCCAATATTTAGAAGTGGACCCATACATATGTAAAACATATATATATATATATATATATAAATTAAAGTAAAATGTCCTTCTTACATTGTTATGTATGTAGAGCTTTTCTCCCCTGGCCTCCACTGAAAACTGGTTTCACCCAGTCAGACTTTCCCAGTAAACAAATGTAAAATAAATTATTAATAAATAAATAAATAAATGTATTTTATAACCATCTTTGAGTTTCTTTTTTTTTGTTTTAAGTTTTGGGGTTAGTTATAACAACCAGGTGATGTAACAGTGCTGAAACACAGATACTATACCTGAAACTGAAATAAATACCGAAAGTTTTGTTTGTCCTCGTGGCACTAGCTAGCATGTCCTTGTTAAAAAAATCCATTAAGAGATTGAACTGGTTGTGTAAAGCAAGATCAAATGTTAAGATGAACAATCCTGCAACAAAAAGTGCTTAGACTAAATAACTCCATGCTGAATACATTCACTATAACACATCAAATGCCCAGTAATAGTATACTCATCATTCATACTCATCATTCATAAAATTATTCAAAAGAAAAAGCATTTGCAACATAATAAATCTTTTAATTACAAGAAGACACATCCCTCTCACCAATGTGAGAGCTGTACCTCTCACAACATGAATAATTACTGAGATTGTGCTTGGAGATAGAGGGAATAGCTGTTTTTTGTCCCAGCCCCCCTTTTTAAAATAAAACACACCAAACAAATAAAGCCACTTGATGACCTTTATTGAATATTATTAGATAATAATTTTGTTCACACAGAAATAA
>NC_056744.1:592366483-592383983 GCF_019279795.1 Protopterus annectens
AGGGTAATGAAGCCTATTCACTATCTTTGGTCTTACCAGAGCTCTTTATCAATTGGGCTCAAACATAACCATTGCTTCTTCTTGAGTGGTACACATATTAGGAATGACCAAAGTCCTTCCTTTCTTACTTCCTCCTAATTTTAATTTTTCATGTGCGGCCCGACTTCCATGCCAGATATGATGTTATTCCTTTTTTTACCCTCTTCAGACATGTCCTGTAGCATGGTGTAACATTACATCAACCATTCTGCTACAGCATACCCTGCACCTGTTTTATTATAAATGAGCCAATGATATAGCTTGCAGTCTCATCCCCATCCAAGCATGATCTGCAGCCTTCTCTTATTACTGAGCCATGAATGGCTTAGCTGTACTTCACCTGCTTTGATCAAATAGAGCCTGCAAAATTTTGTTTAAATGAGAGAAACATAACCTAAATAACTCCATCCTTCCTATCTAATCCTAAATTCTACCATTTTGTTTTCTCTGACAAAAGCATATCTTAAATCTCTTTAGGCATCCCAGCCATGTCTGGCCTAATTAATTTTGTTCAAATAGAGCTGCTATTGAATCATTTACATAATCTGGCATGACCATGCTCTTGTTAATGGAGTTCAACATGGTTTGGCTCACTGCCTCATTCTGATATTATTAAGCCAAGCTCTGATTAAAATCTCACCTATTTAGAATAAACATAGGCTATTTCATTTGTTCCAAAAGAATGCTATATGGTTTAAAATTACTCCTGCATTTGGGGCCAGCAATGCCCAGCACAACTGGATTCTAAATATTATAAATATAGCTTTAAACCATAGCTACAGCATTCAAATTTAACTGACTAAAGCATGGCTTAAAATAACTTTAGCAATCTTAGTTAAGGGTATCATACAGAAATCCATACGTAACTTAAAATCAGTTCTACATTTTTATCAAGGTTAAATTTCCTGAAGTGTCAATAAATTGAAACATTTCAAATGTAATAAATACACTTTATTTTTATTTTTTTTTTGCAGTGGGACTGCCCCCCCAACCCCCATGAAGGGTCTTTACCCTATAATCCCTTATCTGTATATATTTACTCCATGGTCACACAACTGCAGAGAAAAGCAAAAATACCATCCTTATTGAATTTCTGAAAATATGTAAATAGAAAGACTCTTACAGTGATTTATGAAGGGAAAAGTGACTGGAGAGCTCACATCACAGAAATGAACTTGCAAAGTTGAAATATCTTCCACATTATACTTGAACAAGAGTAGGGAAGCCATAAAGTAACTTTCTACAACTTGGTCAAGCATAGCATCTACAATGCTATACCAAATGAGCCAGTCATGCTGAAACATATCATTTTTCTTCATGGACAGGCATGAGGCTTCATATTTGGAGCTAACTGGCCAATCATGGCATAATGTCTTATTGGGCTAAATGTACCCTTTCTATTGCATTTTACCAGGATAAATCATAGCATAAAAGTCCCTTTTATCCATCATGTATATGGCAAAGCACACTTGATATTAATCTGTTCTAGTTAAGCAAAGTATGGTTTGACATCATGGAATTGGTCCTAACCAGGCATAGTATTCTTCTGTTTTAACTATGACAACAATTAGTGACAACCAATTCAAATGTCCTGACCAAGCTTAGGTTGCACTGTTTCATTTTAATTGTGGCATGTAATTTATGCTACTTCCTCCCCCTGGCCAAGTAGGACCTGCCTTATTCTGTTTCATATGAGCCAAGCATGGCCTAAATCAATCATATGCCTTGATTAGGTCTATTCAATTTGTTTCAACATGTACATTAAAGTCCAAAAAATCAGTCTGTCTTTCCAAATCAAGAAAGCTTAATAGCCCTATGTGTTAAATGAGTGAAGAATGGTATAAATCATTTCACACATTCTGCATTACTTTGGTTTAACTAAGACAGGTGTTTTAAATTACTTTAGGCTTTTCATCCAAACATGGACTATGTCATTTAATGTTAAAATGGTAACTAAGTATGACTTTGATATTTTTCCATGCTGGGCAGGCAGTCTACCTCTCTTTGCTATTAATGATACAGAAAGTTTCTAAATTATATGTTCGACCCTTGATAAGTATGGTCTGTGCATGGCTTCATTCCAAATGAAGCATGTATGATATAAAATTAATTCTATGCCAGTTACATTTGCATAAGCCCCTCCACAGCTGTAGGTCTATGAGCAACAGATGGCTTATACTAGCAAACCTGTAGTTTACCATTGTAATAAACAGGGAAAATATGTTTCCAACATTAAGTATAGATTTTTTTAACCCGACAATTTCATTACAAGAAGGCTACTTATATTTAAAGAAGAGAAGCACTCTAGCTTCTCACTTCAGAATGTCAGTAAGCTGACACCATAGCATTTCATAGGTTCATAGGTTCACAGGTGTATACTAGGCTAATGGCCCTGGAGCCTTTACAAGCCTTGCCCATAGGATTACCCTGGCATTGTGCCACTCAACCTTAGTTCCCAGTGCCTCTGTCAAGCAGACCCCCTGGAGTGATCCCCAGGGTGAATTTTCTATTTCCCATCCACTCATTCAGATTTCTCTTGAAGAGGGCCAGTAAGGTGCTCTGTTTGACATGTATGGGAAGTCTATTCCATAGCAGGGGCAGTCCCTGGGGTAAGAACCTGCCCCTCCAGCACGTTCTGTTGATTGCGGTAATGTGGTAGAGGTCTCTGGAGCATGTGGTGTGGATGGATTGGTATTTCTTTAGATGTAGCATTTCTAACAGTGCTGGGTCAGACATGCCTTTGTAAATCAAGCAGAGATCACCTCTAAGTAAATGATATAAGACAGAGAACAGTTGTTTTTTTTTTTTTTTAGTCTGTCCATATAGGACAAGTGTTTAAGGCATAGGATCCTCTTTGTGAAGTACTTTTGCGGCCTCTCCAGTTTTTGCAGGTGTCTAGTGAGGTACATGCCAAATGGGGCATTGTACTCAATGATTGCCCTAACGAGGGAAGAGTAGAGAGAGACAATGACCTCTTTCTTCCTGGATGAATATCCCCTAGTAATGAGATGTACCACATAGAAGGACTTTCTGACCACAGTGGCAATGTGGTGGTCAAAAGACAGGTTGCTGTTAACCTGTGTTCCCAGATCTCTTATAACACTTTCTGTGTTCAATGGACTACCATCGATGTGGTAATTAATGAGAGCTGGGCTTTTCCCAAAGGAGATGACTACACATTTTTTGACATTGAGCTTAAGGCCATGGTTCTGACACTAGTCGTTAGTTTCTGTAGGATGTCAACATTACTTGGGAAGTTAATAATGGTTTCCAACTTGCAATCATCTGTGAACTTTGTCAGCCAGTGTCCCTTCGTGTTTGCCTGGACTTCAGTGAAGTAGATACCAAACAGGAGAGGAACCAGGACTGATCCCTATGGGTCTCCACTCGTGACTGGTCGGCAGTCTGATTTGGAGTCAGCTACTTTCACACTGTGGGTTCTATCTGTGAGCCAGTTTGCAACCCACCTAGTGATATAGGGGTTGATGCCTACCTTAGTGAGTTTTTCTAGGATTCCTGAGTGGGGAATGGTATGAAAGGCCTTGGCCATATCAAGGTAGGCTGTATGAACCACCTTGCCTTCATCAACAGCTATGGTGAATGACTCAAAGAAGTCGACCAAGTTGAGCAGGCATGATCTACCCTTCACAAAACCATGTTGTGTGGGATCCAGAGTTTGGATATTCCCTATATTCTTGCTTATTAGGTCCATGATGATGAATTCCATACCTTTGCATATCAGACTTTTCAGACTAATGGGGTGATAGTTCCCAGGGTCTGTAGTCACTCTTCCTTTGTGTAGTGGGATGACTATAGCAGTGTGCTATTCGATAGGGACAAAGCCTGAGGTGAGGTTGTGATTGAACAGGGCACACAGGTGAAGGGCCAGTTCACTCTGTAGTTCATGTAGAACACAGCCAGGGATATTGTCAGGTCCCATAGAAGCTGTAGTCATGGCCTTGGACAGTGCTGTTTTAACCTGTGCAGTAGTATTACTGGGTGCCTGCAATTAACTGGTACTGTGATTGATCATCTGGGGGGGAGAAAGGGGTAAAGTTGGCACTGAATCTGTCGACCAGTATATTGGCAATATCTATTGGCTCAGTATAGGAGGTACCATTGTGCAGTAGCACGGAGCAAATCTAGGTATTGCCTTGGATATTCTTTACATAACTATAGAATGCCTTGTGGTTGTCTTTACTATCTGCTACAATTTTGTTTTCATAGCTAGCTTTAGAGGATTTGATGAGGGATCTCAATGTTTTTTTGAGTCTGATAAGGGAGTTTTTCCAGTCATGGGATTTTACCTTATTCTGCATCAGTTTCCTCCTTCACTTGTAGAGTGTGTTTATGGCAGGGGACCACCAGATTGGCTTCCTTTTTTTGGAGGAGACCGTCTTGGTTCTACTGGGTATAGTGAGATCCATGCATTTGTGTATGTGTTCGTACAGTGCATTGGTGTATGATTCAGTGGTCATGCAACTATTCTCCATTTGCATAGGTGCAGTGAAGTTAGCCACCTCTGTTTTTAGGAGCCCAAAGTTAGCTTTTTAGACATTTTTCATGGCTGTTACCTTTGGGGGGGTGGGGAGGCATGTGGATTTCCAAGGTGATTAGTTTGTGGTCAGATCTAACCAGGGAGGAGTTGACTATTGGTGTAGAGCAATGGTTGACCATGTTAGTAATGACCAGGTCAAGGATGCTGCTACCTCTAGTGAGGGTAAAAACGAGCTGGTCCAGGGCATTGAAATTAATGGAGTCCAGGAAATGCTGGGCAAGGGTATTGGTACATGAGTAGTTTTTCCAGTTAATAGAGGGCTAGTTGAAGTCGCATAGCATGAGAGTGTTAGGTTGGACCCTAATATTCTCCAGGGTGCTTAGGAACATGGAGTGTGAGTCTTGGGACATGGTTGGGGACCTACAAGAGGCTAAGAGCTGAAATCACTGTCTTCCCCAATGTTAGCTGCACCTGAATTATCTCTGATGCATTATGTTGGGCTACCAGTCTGGAGGTTTGCACATCCTTTATGAATATGGAAACACCACCGCCTGTGGAAAGAGTTATAGCCTGGTAGTGCAGGTGTGCTTTTTGCTGCCTTGAACCAGGTCTCTGTTATAGCACAAATGTCGATGTTCTCCATTTTAAGGAGTGCTTCGAGTGAGTGCATTTTGAGACTTAGACTTCTAGCATTGAGCAGCATGACCCTCAGATTGCATTTGTTTGTAGCTGTTACAGTGGTAATTTGGTCTTTGGAACACCACCTAAAAAAGGCAATATAGGGGTGGCAAGAGCCTTGGCCAGTATCCAGAAGCTCAGGGGAGACAGATGCAGGCCATCTCTGGAAAAGCATCGAGATCTGTCAATCATGTCATCCCAAGCAGACAGATAGTGGATCCCCTTAGAATGACACCAGAAACTTAGGCAATTGTTGAAATCAATCATTTTCTGCTTGTACTGCGGTATAATTCTGGGTGATGGTAGGATGCTGCTCAGGGCTAGGGTCATACCCACCCGGGCTACATAATCCGAGAGCTCCTGTTACTTTCTCCTTATTCAACCTAATGAGTGGGACATCAGTGTTTCTCACTATCGAGTCACCTATGACTAGTGTGCTGGGCATGCTGTTTTGCCTTAGGGGCTTTGGTTGAGTGGCACACTATTTAGGAGAGTTATGTGTCTCATGATTAGTGTTGTGTTGTGGTGGTCAAGTGCATTTCTGCTTTGGAGGTCTCTGCTGTTTGGATAGATTTTTATTGAGAGTCTCTGTGAAGATGGCTGTGGTTTGTGTTTTTATGTGAAGGCAGTGCTGGTGTGTGCCCTGGATGGCCATGTGTTCCATGTGGTGTGGTGCAAGTGTTGGCCTTTTCCTCTTCACCAGCTATTCTGGTTTTGGCTGGAGAGTGTGTGGCTTCCAATTTGGATATATAAGTGCATCTTTCGCAAGTCTGAGTGTTGGGAGGTAAGAGGAGAGTGTTGTCGGTGTACATGAGGCAGTTGCTACATTGTCTCAGGATGCCCAAGTTCACCAGGTTAATAGGATAAAGCACAGGAAACTGACCTTTAGACATGCCTGGAGGTGTGGGCATTAATAATAAGTACTGGAGCTGTTTCCTTGTAGAACGTTTAGTGCTAGTAGCACTTTTGTGTGCTACAACAATTGCTTCAAAAAGTCTGTAAAGTGCTAGACTAATAAGCTAGTAAAAGTGCGAGGGAGGAGAGAACTAGCAGATCTAAGGGAAAATTTGAAGAGCAGACTTTTGCAACTCTCAGAAGGTTACAAACAGTCCTTGATACAGCAAATCTGTATCTGGACTAGACTAGTTACAGGAAAGGTGGAAACAAGTGTAAACATGGGCTTTTGAACCAGAAAGTTGATAGAGATGGAAAATCTGCCCAAATGGCCAATAAACTACAAATTCTGGGTAGGAAACCATTCCTCTTGTAGTAGATAGGCTACCTAGTGCTTACCACTCCCACTGATAATCTAGAAGGCTTCGCTCAACACAGAAAAGTTTGGGGGGCTCAGAAGTTTACAAACAGTCCTAAACTGTATCTGGATTAGACTAGCTACAGGAAAGGTGGAAAACAAGCACAAATGTTGTCTTTTAGACCAGAAAGATGAAAGAGATGGAAAAACTGCCCAAACAGCGAATAAACTACAATTTCTGGGCCAGAAACCACTCTTTTGGTAGATAGGCTACTTAATGCTTACTACTCCCACTGATAAGCTAGAAGGCTTCACTCCAACACAGAAAGGGTTTGGGGGCTCAGAAGCTTACAAACAGCCCTGGATACAACAAATCTCTATTTGGACTAGACTAGTTACAGGAAAGGCAGGAAACAAGCTTAGATTTTTTTAAAGAAAAGCAGCTAAAACAGCTCTAAAAACAATTCAAGTGCAGTGCAAGCTAACACACTTGAATGTGTAGCAATATTAAAGCAAATACAGTTTAAATAAATGCAATTTATTCATACTGTATTCTGACCTGAATTCAATTATTGTTTTATTCAACTCTGAACAGTTAAAAAGTGCCAAAAAATATACTTATCAGCTGAGAAGCACACTCAGTCAGAACACAAGGAGATTCTAGCAAAGTTTTTTTTAATAAAGTGGAAAGGGAGAAAGGAAAAACAGAAGATAATTCAAGGTTAAGGACCTATGTGGATTGGCTTTCTCAAATGTTCTCACTGTATTAGGTAGAATGAGCTAATGACACTAGACTGGGACAGAGCATGGATAGAGCTGAACAGATGGGACTGATAGGAGTGTCTCAAATCAAAATATGATCTCACTGTACTAGGCTGAGTGAGCAAATGAGATGGACCCAGGATGAGTGTTCAAACACAAATTTACAGGACGGGCAGGCAATTCCAAAGCCACCA
Source organism: Protopterus annectens (assembly GCF_019279795.1). Taxonomy (NCBI): domain Eukaryota; kingdom Metazoa; phylum Chordata; order Ceratodontiformes; family Protopteridae; genus Protopterus; species Protopterus annectens. Next base: position 592,373,907 of record NC_056744.1, read on the forward strand.
AGATTAATACCACAACAAGAACAGGGAGGGTGGGAAACTAACTGCAGAGAGACAGAGAGACCACAATATTCAGTAAAACAAATAAATAAGCAGAGACATAAAATGCAGTACTATCTTTAACACTGCAAGCTTGTACTTATCTTAGCTTGTAATACAGTTGATGTAGATATATAGCAGCCAGGCAAACAGCTAGATATTCAGCAGAAATATATTCAGAGATAAGTGACTAACATTTATAAGCACAGAGAAACCCTCTAGACTAAGAGTTCAACACCGAATATCAATGAAGTAAAAACAATAACCCCCACTTACTTCAGAGAGACAGAGGGACCACAATATTCAGTGAAACAAATAAATAGAAAGATAAAATGCAATACTATCTTCAACACATTATTCAATGAAACAAATAAACAGAAAAATAAAATGCAGTACTATCTTTAACACTGCAAGTTTGTACTTATCTCAGCTTGTAATACAGTTGATGTAGATATATATCCGCTAAACAGCTGGATATTCAGCAGAGTATTGGCTTCACAGCATCCTTAGCTTATTAGCTTTCAGATCACAATATAGTTCTCTAACTTAAACAAAACAGAACATAGGAGAATATATAAGTGGTTATTACAATACCATGACAGCCAGAGAATTATAATTTATTGTGTGTGTGCATTTCCTGCACTGACTACTGAGAACAGTTGGGCATTTTTTCCAATCAAAATAATTAATAGCCAATGAAGTTTTATACAACAGTACATTGACTTGAGCATTCACGCATTTCAAGCAACAATGAATAGACCAGTGAATTCCATTCAGTCAGTGATGCAGGAAGGAAAGAAGATGGCATACAGCCAGCACTGTAGTGTGTAAAGAAACTGCAGACTTCTTTATTAACAGTTCAATTAAGCAAACCAAGTTAACTAAAATGAAACACTTCAAACCCCTCTCATCAAGCAGTTCAGTACTTACCATGTGTCAATAAACTCCTCAGTCCTTTTGGTTCCTTTATGGGAGTATAGAAGTTCAGATCAAGCTGCCTTCTATCTTCTGTATAATCCACCAATAACGCCAAAGGTAAGTCACTAGTACTTTCCAGGTAAATTTTAAGAAAGCTACTAAGATTTCATGTTAGTCCACTAGGCATAGGTTTTTCTATATGTTCACTGACTCGTCTGTTCACTCTTCACATAGTATCTTCTTCCCTCACCCTTGAAATGTATCTCAGTAAGAGGCAGGCAGCTTTACCACTTTGGGCTTCAAGCTTTGCCCTGTAATATTTTGCTTCCTTCAGGTGTTTGACATTTATCAGGTGTTATCAAGTTTCACTGTCATAATGCATGGTGTATACACAGTATTTTTATATAAGAAAGCAAGCCCTATACCATTTCCAGGATTGTCCACTAAGGAATGATATAGAGCTCTTCCTCATGAAAGCATAATTCAGGACAGTTTGTTACCACAAAATGATAGATTCGGTGTGCACTTATTTCAAACAACAGTAGTAAATCCAGAGAAGTATATATCTTCAGATAGATAGTCTCAGTTAGTAGAAATGTACATCAAGTGATGTGTATTTACTTCTAATAGGAAAGTCAGTAGAGAAACAATGAATGAACTTGAAATGCATATTAAGGGAAATGGCACATCATATAGAATGTGATAAACAGAATGAGATATTATAAGAACAGAAGGCTTCTAATGAGAATGAGGGGAGAAGATATAACAGAAAGGGATGGCAAAAGACAAAGACAGAAATGTCATGATTCAGCATCAGTGTAAGGAAGAATTTTTCATAGATGATATTGTAGAGTCATAGGTAGGTAGGCACTAGGCTATCAGCCCTGGGGCCTATACAAGCCCAGCCAAAAAGGTACCCTGGCTTTTGCCACCCAAGAAAATTATTTTCCTGTGCCACTGTCGAGCAGAGCCACAGAGTTGATCCCTGGGGTGAATTTCCTATTTCCCATCCAATCATGATTTTATAACTTTCAAAAGAAAGTTCAGTTCAGGACTACATGAGGTAGAGATACAACTTTTTGTTGGAAGCAGAGAAACATAGAACACTGGCTACTAATAAACTGCAGACTTACCTATTAGAGTAACAGAGAAAAAAGTAGCTTAAGTAGCTGTTACCCCATAATTTTTCTATTCTTCTACATAACTGTGCCAATAGAAGCCTATGTTTTCCTAAATATATATATATATATATATATATATATATATATATATATATATATATATATACATATGGTGAAATACCCGTAGTGACTACTGTTGCTTATTATAAGACAAGAGATACATGTTGTAGTCTGCATGGTGAGACTACATGGATCCTCCTATATGAAATCATAAACATGGAATGAATATCTGCATAGCACAGGTGACCCTGCTGTGACAATGGCTCAGCTCCCAACACACTTTCCTTACAAATGTAAGGAAGAGCTTCTGAAAGGAATTCCAGCCTGCTCTTCTCATATATACAAGCTAAAGTATTACGTGGAAGTTTTGTTGCCTAGTGTAGTGCAAACACCTGCATATAGGACATAAAAGGGTAGATGACCTAGTAAAAGTGATTAAATGCAGTGTTCATCTTGGATTTAAACAAATACCAATTGTAATTACATTCACAATAATTCTGTGCCATACACACTCATCAACCACTACAAAGTTAAGAAAATATATATATGCAAAGCACCAGAAAAGGAAAAGTTGCCCAACTTCCTCTTACTTAGCAGTATTATTAAAGAAACTCTATTATATGTCTAAACTGCACAGTAAGTTAATCCTCAGATTTAGAAAATGTCCTGAAATTGTTGCAAAACTGGAGTAGATACAGCGATTTCCTTATTTTGATAAAACTTGCTTGAAGCCTGATTTGTGGAGCACATGCGTTTTGGCGAAATCTTTCAATTGAAAATAAAATAGCTTTTGAGCACCTGAGTGCACCCTACTAAATTGTGTATGCACTTTGCAAAAAACATACATTTCTTTGAATAACGACTGTAAGATAAACCTGACTGAACCTTGGCTTTGCTACCAGCCAAACAGCAACTGAATTTAAGCAAAACTAATTAAAAACTGTATCTGCAGCACAACAATTTCACATCTAGTAGTATAGATTTTGCAAACAGCTAACGTGGATGCAGACGTAGCTGATTAATCTCATACTTAGTAACAGGATATAAGACTAAACAAAAAAACAATGTTTAAATGAAACAATGAAACCGGTTCCCTTCAAAAAAAAAAAGTAATCTATATCACACACCATTGACTATTAAAAAAAGTAAGTAAATAGAAGAAAGCAACATTTTTGCAGGGGCATATCCAAATACACTAACTCCAACACTGCACAATCTTGGGATAAGAAGGAACTTCGTTACTCCTACTGTCCATTATCATGCTCTATTAAATAATGTTTTCATGACAAAATGTGAGAATTAGTCCTGTGATTCCCATTTCATCAGAAATAGGACAAGAAATGTCAAAAATACCAGGAATCTTTAAGCAATATAGAATCTCCATATGACCATTTTATGAAAATGATGAAATTTTGCTAGGAACGCTGACCATAACACATGTGCTTCCCTGCTGATGATTGCCCTTTTCAGTTCAGAGACAGGCCCTTTGCAAAGGATCTACTCAGTCTGGTGGGCCATCTCCATGTCTGAGCTACATGGTAATGAGGCATTCCAGGGGAGCAACAGCAAAAGTAAATTAAGGCACCAAAGTTACACACTGGAAATCAGTCACTGTACTTTACTGCAGAAGACAAACGGTAAGCACTTTCACAACTTAATGTTGCTTCATCAGACCACATCACTACAACTGATGCTTGGTTAAATACTCAGACAATTAGTATGACATCACAATTTAAAGAGATATTACTCCACTAACATAAGAACATATATCAATATCCATAAGAAAAATGCATAAAATATATAGAAAGGTGTGTATTTACACACAATAATATTTAAAAACAATAATATTTAAAAAAATATTAATATTTAAAAAGTATTAATATTTAAAAAGGGGGGGGTCATCCCTGATGGTTAGTAAAATATATATATATATATATATATATATATATATATATATATATATATATATATATATATATATATATATATGTGTGTGTGTAAATATAAATAAATAAATATATATATATATATATATATATATATATATATATATATATATATATATATATATATGTATATGTGTGTACATATACACATACATATAACCATAATAGTACAATGAAAAATATATATATATATAAAAAAACTCATGTTTTAGTGTTTAAGGCGCCTGGCCTTAAGGTAAGGAACTAATGAGGTGCAGCCATTCAAACCAGGATATCTATCTGCTTGTAATTTAGTGATCCATTGTTGTTCTAATTCTTCAGTGTGGTTTTCTACGTCACCTCCTCTGTTTGTCCTTACTATTTGTTGTAAGATTAAAAATTTAAAACAATGGCTACTGTCTGTATTCAGGACATGATTAGCTAGAGCATTTGATTGCTTCTGGTTCCATATGTCCCTTATACGTTCTAACATTCTTTCTTTAAAGCTCCTATTTGTTTTGCCTACATAATAGGCATGGCATGCTTGGCAAAAACAAAAATAAACAACATCGACACTTTTACAATCATAATAATTCTTCGTATAAAGTTTAAAACATTTCACAGGATGAATGTACTCATTTTTGGTGTAGACATGCTGACAGGCAGCACAATTCCTGCATGGGAAGGTGCCCTGTCTGTTTGAGAGATTTTTTTCTAAAAGACTGATGTTCTCTATTACAGAGCTGCTGCTTTGGCTACATTCTCTGGTACGTCCGTTTCGTGGATGATGTTTTTGTCTTGTGGAAAGGGAATGGTGAAAATATCAGTAATTTCATTGATTACCTGCATAGTACTACAGACTTTTTGAAGTTTACTTTTACTTTTTCTGATACATGTGTTGATTTCTTGGATGTGAGTGTCACCCTTACTGATTTAAAGCAGATAAGAACCAGTATTTATCACAAACCTACAAGAACCAATGCCTGTCTGCACAGGTCAAGCATGCACCCGAGACACATACCTAGAAATGTCCTTAAAGGACAAGTTTATAGAACCCTACGCCTACATAATAATGATGAAGAGGCAGTAGTTGCTTTAAATAAGTTACAAGACGAATTTCAAACAAGAGGCTATTCTAGCTCAGAAATCACTAGAGTGGTAGCAGATGCATGGAAATTGAGATCTACAAGATGTAAACCATACACGAGCTCTTATAGTGCTGATACAAGTATACCTTATGATACAAGTATTGATAAAAATAAGTTTAGAATAGTGTTTAGATTTGCAAGGGATATCAATAAGTATACGGAAATTATTAAAAAGAATTGGCACTTATTACATGAAATACCAGGTCTGGTTTCCACAGTTGGTGACACCCCAAACTTCAGTTTTAGAAATAATGTGTCTTTAAAGCAGCAGCTCTGTAATAGAGAACATCAGTCTTTTAGACAAAATCTCTCAAACAGACAGGGTACCTTCCTGTGCAGGAATTGTGCTGCCTGTCAGCATGTCTACACCAAAAATGAGTACATTCATCCTGTGAAATGTTTTAAACTTTATACGAAGAATTATTATGATTGTAAAAGTGTCGATGTTGTTTATTTTTGTTTTTGCCAAGCATGCCATGCCTATTATGTAGGCAAAACAAATAAGAGCTTTAAAGAAAGAATGTTAGAACATATAAGGGACATACGGAACCAGAAGCAATCAAATGCTCTAGCTAATCATGTCCTGAATACAGACAGTAACCATTGTTTTAAATTTTTAATCTTACAACAAATAGTAAGGACAAACAGAGGTGGTGACGTAGAAAACCACACTGAAGAATTAGAACAACGATGGATCACTAAATTACAAGCAGATAGATATCCTGGTTTGAATGGCTGCACCTCATTAGTTCCTTACCTTAAGGCCAGGCGCCTTAAACACTAAAACATGAGTTTTTTTATATATATATATATTTCATTGTACTATTATGGTTATATGTATGTGTATATGTACACACACACATATATATATATACATATATATATATATATATATATATATATATATATATATATGGGTCTACTACTAATGCCCGACGACGATTCCCGACGGAAAACTCACCGACGCCAGATGACCGACAGGTAAGTGTACCGACAGGGTGATTTGCCGACAGCGGAAAGACCGACAAGGGAATGTGCGATCGCGACGCGGTAAGTGTGCGATGGTGACGGAGTTAGGAGCGGTCAGGTAAGTGCTCGAGATTGTGGGATGTCGGGTTAGGCTGTGGGAAAGGTGAGTGTGTGTTCGTTAGGAGGTATGGTTCGGGTAAGGTAAGTGTGTGCTAGTGAGGGACTGTAGTTTAGGGACGGGTTAAGTGAGTTAGGGTTAGGGTGCAGGTAGGTGATGTGTGCGTTAGTGTCGGAGCTTGGGCTAGGGGTGGGTTAAGTGAGTTAGGGTTAGGGTGCAGGTAGGTGAAGTGTCGTTAGTGTCGGAGCTTGGGCTAGGGGTGGGTTAAGTGAGTTAGGGTTAGGGTGCAGGTAGGTGATGTGTGCATTAGTGTCGGAGCTTGGGCTAGGGGTGGGTTAAGTGAGTTAGGGTTAGGGTGCAGGTAGGTGAAGTGTGCGATAGTGTCGGACCTTAGGGTTAGGGTTTGGGTCAGGGCTAGTGTGTATGCTATGTAGTGTCGCGTGTTGTTTACATTCCGTGTGTCGGTGTAATGGTGTTCGGTGTAATGGTGTTCGGTGTTTTGCGTTGTCGGGTTTGTGTGATGTCGGTCATCTGGCGTCAGGGAGTTTTCCGTCGGGGAATCGTCGTGTCAGTAATTAGTAGTAGACCCATATATATATATATATATATATTTTTTTTTAATAACCATCAGGGATGACACCCCCCCTTTTTAAAATATTAATATTTTTTTAAATATTAATATTTTTTTTAATATTATTGTTTTTAAATATTATTGTGTGTAAATACACACCTTTCTATATATTTTATGCATTTTTCTTATGGATATTGATATATGTTCTTATGTTAGTGGAGTAATATCTCTTTAAATTGTGATGTCATACTAATTGTCCGAGTATTTAACCAAGCATCAGTTGTAGTGATGTGGTCTGATGAAGCAACATTAAGTTGTGAAAGCGCTTACCGTTTGTCTTCTGCAATAAAGTATAGTGACTGATTTCCAGTGTGTAACTTTGGTGCCTTAATTTACTTTTGCTGTTGTTGTGTGTTTTGGGCACCTCAGTGTACCTGCAGCCGTTTGGTGTTTGCATCTTCAATTCCAGGGGAGCAGCCTACGCTAATTAGTTAATTGTTAATATAGAATGTTGCACCTAATATAACATTTGATAAAATCTGGGTTCTTCTAATTGTGCACATTAGTATTAGAATATAAACATATACTTCTCTTTGAGTCAATGTAACTAATTAAGAAACATTGTAGCTTCTCTCATGCAGCTAGCCTACAGCATGTTATTTTACAGTGCTGTTGAGTATTTATATAACAGGATGTTCTGTTTACTTATATATACCTACCCAAGACAATCAGCAGTTTATAATATGCTAGTGTTAGTATTTCTGTAGAGTCGCTCTAATGCATTTAGTAAGTGCATACTTTATATTGCAGATTTTACAGAGCTTCTGACTGCTGATATTCTAATTATCCTTGTGCTCTCCCACAGTATGCCATGATAAGGCATTTAGGAAGCAGAACACTTCAGGGAATTACTTGGATGCATAGATTAGCATGGCCCGTCAAGAATTAAAACAAAAAACTCCAGCAATAAGGGCTACAGTGGACATCTCTTCTTTATACACAAATATTGACAAGCGATGGGGCCTGGAAGCAATGAAAAAGGTGATGGGTGAAGGCTCTAGAACCACGTTTTTGTTATCATTGCTAAAATATAGTCTTACACACAATTATTTTGTATGGAAGAAGGATTTTTACCTTCAAGTGAAAGGAACAGCTATGGGTGTGGCCTTTGCTCCCACTTATGCAGTTATATATATGGGGGAATTTGAGAAGGAATTTATGTTTCAAAATAATTTTTTTGTTACTAATGTTATTTTTTATAAAAGATACATTGACGACCTAATTTTTGTGTGTAGGGGAAGGCCTTCCCAGTTTGGTGATTTTATGCAGGATCTGAACATGAATTCACATGGGCTTAGTTTTGTGTTTCAATATTCAAAAGAAAAAATGTATTTTTTGGATGTAGAATTTTATGTTGGGGAAGATTATAAGGTGCAATTTAGACCGTTTAGGAAACCAACTTCGGTGAATAATTTTTTGCATGCTAGTAGCATGCACCCTCCCGATTTAATTAAAGCATTGCCTGAAGGGGAATTTAAAAGAATTTTAAGGAATACTTCTGATTCAAAATTATGGGATGAGACACTTGATGAAGTATTTTTCAGAGTCTCTAACAGAGGGTATTCGGAAAAAACATTCTCAGGCATTAAAAATAGGTTATGTGGAGGACAGAAAATAAGAACAGATCATAGTAAACAATGTTCAGTTGTAAAAGAGGAAAAATTATTTTTTGTTTCTAGATATTCAGATTGTCAGACATCTGACAGTAAAATAAATAAATAATGAAATAAATGCATTCCTTGAATGAGAATAAGGATTGTGTTACACATCCAGTACGGCTGTCTCTGCTTGAATGCAGCCGGGCAGCTGTCTGTAAGGATCGCCACCAGGTATAATATTTCCGTTCATAGTTTCCAGCTGCAGTGGCTATGCTTTTCAGCCGTATTGCACTACGACAAAGTGCTGCTGCAGCCATTTGGTTTCGGCGATGTAGCTCGCAGGGAAATGTCTTGCGAGCTACACGCCAGAACCCTGTAGACTTCTTATATCCTTCTTAACAAGTTCTATTATGCTGCATTCTATTGCTTTAGAGATAAGGCTTATAAATTCCTTGATCAGCAGTGGATCCCCCCTGTGGAGTGGGAAGACTACTGTAGTTCTCCATTCCACTGGCATGATTCTAGTGGAAAGGCTGAGGATGAATAAGCTTAGCTGCAGTTCTACCAGGCAGCTTGGATGTTGACAAAAAAGACAGCTTGGCACATGATCTGGAACCATGGAACTAGTGTTTTTGATCTTGGAGAGAGCATTTAGAACCTGCTCAGATGTTATTGGAGGGAAATTTGTGTTTGCAAATACATTTTCTGAATCCTGCATTGACTTTACGATGACTGCAGCCCTTCTAGTTTGGTTATTATTATATATAAATATTCTTAAACATCCCCTACTTCTCATACCTTAATCTAATTCCTGCCCTTAACTCACTCTTCTCACTAGCTCTTTCTAATCTTCCTTGACTACTCTTTCTACTGTCTTCTAAAATCTATTAAGCAAATTGCCTCAAAGAAACATTCTATTATAATTGTCTTGCCTTCATGCAACTACATTATGATAAAACTAGGTTTTTGTAACCACTTTTCCCCAAAAACTATACTCATCTTAATAACATATTTATTTTTATACATCTTGAAATAGTTATGCTATACTCCTGATTATTGACACTGTATAACATTGTATTGCTACTTAATGCCTTGTAATAATCCTGTAGCATTGCTGTTTAATACTAATTTATAATGAAAATTGTATAATATGTTGCAGTTTTTCTTCCCGAGCCTCCGCTGAAAAAGGGCTCTTCAGCTCAATCGGACAATCCCGGTCAACAAATATAAAATAAATAAATAAAATATAAAAGCTTTATTTTATAAGAGAAAGATAAATCGTGAAAGAAGCCTTTATAAACATTAATGTATTCACTTTGGTTCTTATAACTTCCTATTTACTTTATGTTTTCATAAAATAAGAATTTTACCTCAGTTAATACAGGTAGCTGTTCCTAATATAAAATATGATAAAATCCTGGGGCTTTTAGTTGTGCGTATTTACTACTGACTAAGAACATACATTTATACTACTCTTTGAGTCAATATAACTAACTAAAAAATGTTGTAGCTTCTTTCGTGCAGATAGCCTACAGCATATTATTTTATGGTGC
>NC_056744.1:592388983-592398983 GCF_019279795.1 Protopterus annectens
TGGCTCTGTCACCAAGCACCTGTCTCTGTAAGGCCCTTTTGTAGGATATCCACATCATTTGGGGATTCTATAATGGCTCCCAATTTGCAGTTGTCTGCAGACTTTGTTAGCCAAAGTCCCTTGGTGTTGACCTGCACTTTGGAGAAGTAGATGCCAAACAAGAGCGGTTCCGGGACTGAACCATGAGGTATTCCACTTGTCACTTGTCTGGAGTTGGATTTGGAGTCGGTTACTTTTACAGTGTGGGTTCTGTCAGTAAGCCAGTTTGTGACCCATTGAGTGACATAGGGATTGATGCCCAGCTTAGTAAGTTTATCTATGATTCCAGAGTGGGGGGATGGTGTTGAAGGCCTTGGCAAGGACTAGATAGGCTGTGTGGATGATCTTACCCTCGTCCAGGGCTCTGGAAACTGATTCGAAGAAGTCAATTAGGTTAAGGAGACAAGATCGGCCCTTCATGAAACCAAATTGGGTGGGGTCCAGTGTTTGAAGGGTGCAATGTCCTAGTTTATAAGTTCCATGATAATGCGTTCCATGGCTTTGCAGATCAGGCTCGTTAGGCTGATGGGATGATAGTTCCCAGGGTCTAAGGTGGACCCCCCTTTGTGGAGTGGGATAACTGTAGCTGTGCACCACTCATTGGGCACAAAGCCTGAGGTGAGGCTATGATTAAACATGACACTTAGGTGAGGTGCCAGTTCATTTTGTAGTTCATGCAGTACACAGCCCGGGATATCGTCTGGTCCCATGGATGTTGTGTTCTTAGCTTTGGAGAGTGCATTTTTTACCTGTGTGGCCATGATTACTGGCATTTGGCAATCATTTGGTATTGAGATGGGCCTTTTAGGGGGTAAGAGGGGATGAAATTGGCACTGAATCGATCTGCTAGGATATTGGCAATATCCATAGGATCAGTATATTTAGTACCATTTTGTTGTAGCTCAGAGCAGATCTGGGCATTGCCATTTAGATTCTTGGCGTTACTATAGAATGCCTTGTTGTTGTCCTTAGAATCTTTGGCTATTTTTTTCATAACTACCTTTGGAGGATTTTATGACGGACCTCAGCTTCTTACTGAGGCTGGTAAGGGAGTTTTTGTATCCTGGATTTTCCTTTTTTTCTGTAACAGTTTCTTCCTTCTGTTGTATAACTTGTTTATGGCAGGGGACCACCAGATTGGCTTCCTTTTTTGGAGGAAAGCATCTTGGTTCTATTTGGAATGGCATGATTTATGCACGAGTGGATATGCTCATACAGTGCCTTAGTGTAAGATCCGGCAGTCGAAATTTCAGTTCCCATCTGCATGGGTGTTGTGAAGTTTGTCACTTCTGACTTGAGTAGCATGAACTTGGCTTTGGAGAAGTTTTTTATGGAGGTTTCCCTACTGGGATGTGGGGAAGGGATGTGGATTAGCTTATGGTCAGACCTGACCAACGAGGGGGGTGACCGCTGCTGTGGAGCATTGATTTCCCATGTTGACATAACCAGGTCAAGGATATTTGAGCCCCTGGTTGGACTGTGGATTCATTGAGCCGGGGCAATGAAATTTATGAATTCCAAGAACCGTTGGACAAAGGCATTGGTGCCTGAGTAGTTTTCCCAATTAATGGCAGGGTAGTTGAAATCATCCAGTATTAGGGTGTTAGGTTGTAGCTTAATATTTTCCAGTATGTTTAAAAAGATGTAGTGAGAATCTTGGGGCATGGTTGAGGATCTGTAGCAAGCTACAGTTTGGATTACAGTCTTACCTAATGTTAGTTGCACCTGTAATATTTCAGAAGCATTGTGTTGGGCAACTAACTTGGAGGTGTGAATATCCTTGGTGAATATGGACACTCCATCACCTTTAGTGTTTAGATCCTGGTTTGGTGGTCGAAACGTGTGGTAAAAGTTGTAAATTGGTATTGCAGGGATGCTCTCTGGAGCCTTGAACCAGGTCTTGGTTACTGCACAAATATCAATGTTCTCCATTTTTAGGTGTGCCTCAAGAGATTGCATTTTGAGATTTAGACTTCTAGCATTGAGTAGCATAACCTTCAGATTTTGCATGTTTTTATATGTTACTGTGATAGTTTTGTCATTTGAGCCATGCCTAAAAAAGCACTATGGGAGTGGTAAGAGCCTTGGCCCATAACCTAAATCCCAGGGAAGATAGGTGCAGACCATCTCTGGCAAAGCATCATGGTTTGTCGGTCATGTCGTCCCAGGCAGACAGATACTGGATCCCCTTTGAATGACACCAGAAGCTTAGCCAGTTGTTGAAGTCAGTCATTTTGTCTTTAAACTGTGGTATCATTCTGGGTGAAAGCAGGATGCTACTCAGGGCTAGGGTCATACTTGTCTGGGCCACATGATCCAAGAGCTCTTCCATGTCTCTTTTCATGTAGTCCAGAGAGGTACATCTCAAGTCATTCACACCAACATGGACAATGACAGAGTCATATTTGTACTTGTTGTGGAGTGACTTGAGTGCATGCGTTATGTGGAGGATCCTGGCTCCCGACAGGCAGCTGACAGTAATTTTCTCCTTGTCCAGTCTGGTGAGTGGGACATCAGTGTGCCTGACTATGGAGTCACCTATGACTAAGGTGTTGGGTACGTTGCTTTGTCTTGGGGGCTGTTGTTGGGTGGCATACTGGTGTTTTGAGCTATGTTTTACTTTGGTTGTGATAGGTGTTTGTGTATCAGCTTTGGAGGTCCTTGTTGCTTGGGCAGGTTAATGTTAAGGGCCTCCACATATGTGGATTTAGTATTTCTATGTGTGGGTGTTTGGGATGTGGGTTTTGAAGGTCTATGTGTTGCTTGAGGTACAGTGCAGGTGTTAACTTTGCTTCTAGTTTGGCTATGTAAGTGCATCTCTCACAGGTTATAGTGTTGGGTGGTAGGAGGAGAGGGTTGTCTGTGTCCATGAGGCAATTGCTGCATTGCCCCAGTATGCCCAGTTTCACCAGGTGGACTGGAGAAATCACCAGAAGCTGACCCTTGGACATGTCTGGTTCAGTGTTTCTTTTGTAGAGTACAAGAGCTGTTTTCCCTTACCTTGGCAAGGTACTTTGCAATTATAGGCTGTTTAGTGCCTACAATTACTTTCCCCTTATATACAAGGAGAGTTGAGTGCTTTTATCAGTTTAAGGCTTCCTACTGCTTTCCTACAGGTTATAGATCAAGTGCTAGTCACAGGAATTCAGATTTTAGTGCTACTACTGAGAAACCAGCTAGTTCTAAGTGAAAATTTAAAGAGCAGACTTTCTGGTGCTGGGAATAGTTTAACCATAGCCCTGCAGTGCTACGTGATGCACAAAATTGCACAAACACGTGTTTTTAAGCCAGAAAGTTATTATTGCAGGGGGGGGGGTAAAGCCCCCCTTAACCCTCCCCACCCCTCGCAAATTAAATATACCAACTCCGAGAATGCACTGTTTAACATGTAAGTAGCTTATTTTCATTTATATGAGATTTGGGGTTTTACATTTTTGTTCTTCTGCTGTTTTGTTAAATTCATCTCAGTAATGTCAGATTCGTTCATATGGGTTATCGTTCATATGATGTAGACCCATACATATATATATATATATATATATATATATATATATATATATATATATATATGTATATATATATATATGTATATACACACACATATGTATTAAAAGAGAAGGGATGGCATAGTATAAATGAACGACATAAAAGTTGAAAAGAAGCTAATGCTGGAAATGTTGTATTAGTTGTACACCTAAAATGGAACAGAGTAGAGGATAAGTGTTGTAAAAGGCAAAGGAGAGAAAATAGGAAGTGTGAGACTTACATGTAAAATTAGATCAGTTGAAGAAGAATAGCATTCACAACTACCTGCAGTCAGTCAAATGTAAGTATGTGCAGAATTACTGTTTATGAAAAGATAATTATACATGATGGTTAATGTAATAGAATGGCATTATGACAAAGTTCTGAGAAGACTCAAATAAATTTATGGAATGTGACAAGTGCAAACTCATCAGTACTTACGTCATGGTAATAAGATTGATGGAAGCTTATGTAATGCATTAAGCAGAAATTGATCAGTTAATATACTCAACTTGTAGAGTTGTTGTTAAAATGATGCATTTAGTAATGTTGTTAACATTATCTTGAATAGAATTCAGTAAGTTTGAAATGTAATGATCACAAAGGGTAATTTCAAGATAATTTCTGAATAATGTGATGCATAGTTAAGAAGTAGTAATTAACCAGAGTAAGCTGACTAAGAACTTTATGCCACATTAGTGTTTAGGGACCCATGGCTAACTACAGGGGTAAAGAATATTGTTAACAAAATTAAGGTTCTATAGTTTTATCCTTTTCTGGAGCTCAGACCGTCATATGCTATATAAGTAGATAAAATCAGGATCTATCCTTGTATCATTACTGACAAATATAAAAATCTTCTCCTTTACTTAAGAGAATTTTAACTAGATCAGAAAGCAGGTGAAAGGAATACCCTTGTTACTGTGAGCCCAGATTTTCTAATAAAGAAAAGTTTTATTTTCAAGGACCTAATAAGCATTTGTAATATTATCAACAATCTCACTCCCCGGGATTCATGAAGCTTGCGCCAGGTGCAGGCATAGCATCCGCGTTCTAACACCAAATATGGCTGCTGAGCGATTCAGGTGCAATCTGTTTCCACATGCACTACCTACGTACGCTACGCCTGCACAACTCCCGAGCCTTGTATGCTAATTAACCCATGTGCAACAGTGTAGCATGCAAATTAAGGTATGTAGTGATTCAGGAATTGGTGCAGGCATAGTGTAAGCATGCAGAAATGTAAACTGTAGAAAATGGTTTACATTTTTGCAAACATAAAATCGGAACGGAATGACAGCTGGCCAAACACATGTATTATATTGTTAATATATGCCACGGGCTAAATATATAGCCATCAGCATAAAAAAAAATTACAAAATATAAAATTAACTTTTAATATATATAGTCGCACTATCGCAACGTGGAAGCGCAGGGAAGCGGTGTGCAAAGGGTATCGCAAGGAATATATAAAAATATAGAATAAAACCACAATGAAACACATATCATGATTTCCCCATAATAGTCAATGGCAGGCATGCTACACCATACTTATGGTGCAAGGGTTGCTAAGGGGCAGAGACAGTGTTATGCGCAGTAGCTAGGAATTAGTAGGAAATTCCATGCAAATGAGAGGTGTTATAGTGAATCGCAGATTCCCTGCTGGTGAAAGGATGTACCTCACAGCATAGCGATATAACACTGAGGTGTGCCCTTGAGATAAAGATGACATCGAGAGAGGGGTGTGTCACCATTGCCTTAAGCACACTGGAGCATTGCTAAACCGGTCTGCCCCTAGCTAGGCAAAGCTGCAGGATAGGGGTGTGTGGAATTGGCCATAGCTATGCCTAGCTGAGAGTACACAAGGTAACCGAGTATGCATGTGAATGGAGATGAAAACATGCATAAACCTGGTAAATGGGTATGCACAGTGCGCACTGCAGCTGAAACAGGAAGCATATAGGAAAGAAATAAGGAAATGCTGCAGCAGTGAAATTGGAGTACAAATGACTAATTAACACCTAGGAGCCTACAATGGGCCATTGACAACAGCTAACAAGGCTGCAAGCAGCTACCTGCAGAACAGGAAAGGGGAGGGGCTGTACTGCAAAGAAAACAGTAAAGTGTCAAAGCAGAACAAAGCCAATTTGCAGTATATCAGCTACAAGGCACATTCTGCCATGACTGGGTAGGGAAAGTACAAAACAGGAAAGACGGCAGGTGGATGCATGCCTGATAATGGGAGGGGATCCAGGTCTAAAAGTGAATTAAAGGCAACAGATTAATCAAGGGAGGCAAGTACATCTCCACAGTAAAGGCCCTACACTTGCAGTACTCATTGCAAAACCCATAATTAGGACACGCTGCAGCTGGAATAGCTCATACACACCCACTGACATCAGCAGCATACATAGAACAATACTATGAAGTGTGAAAGCACCTCACACACATTTATGTATTCCCATACACTCTGCACCAGTGGTGTATACAGACGGGGAACATTTGTTATGTACATGTTAGGGGCTGCCATAACTTTGATCCACCAGCATGTGTTGTAGACTGAAGGTGGTGAGGATGATGATGCACACGACCACCTCAGGCACCAGAGGAAGAGGATATTGTTCAGACCCAGGGTAACCTACCAGGGGCTACATGATCTGGAGATAGTAGAGAGTTACAGAGTGGACAGGGACATCCTACAACAACTTGTGGAGCTGTGCCGGCCACGCCTCAGAGCCAGAACAAAGAGAGGGAAACCCATCCCAGTGGATACGAAGGTATGTGTAAGCCTGAGAATACAAGCTACAGGTACCTTTCAAAGAACAACTGGAGATATCATGGGGATCTCACAGGCATCAGCATCCAGGATACTACACCAGTTCCTGGATGCCATGTTACCACATTCCAATGAGCACATATACTTCCCCCAAAGGCAGGAAGAATTGGCCAGCAATATGTATCTCTTCCACCATGTGGCAGAATACCCAGAGGTACTGGGTGCAATAGACTGCATGCACATACACATCAAGTCACCACCTGGTGAGCAGGGTATGAGCTACATAAATCCCAAGGGATACCCCTCCATCAACTGCCAGGTTGTGTGCAATGCCCAGGGCATTATCATGGATGTGTGTGCTGGCAGCCCTGGAAGCTATCATGACTCCCACATCTGGCATGCCTCACAGCTGTATCAGTTATTTCCCAGGGGGGACATCCCAAATGGCCACCTGGTGGGGGATGCTGACGATGCACTGAAACCGTGGATGATGACTCCCATCAGAAATGCACATACTCCCATGCAGGAACGCTATAATGAGGCACACGCTCAAACCAGAATCATCAAAGAGCATATGTTTGGGATGCTGAAATCACAGTTCTGTTGCTTGGACATATCTGGTGGAGCCTTGCAGTACTCTCCAGGCACATGTGCCCACATCTTCATAGTGTGTGCAATGATACACAATATGGTCCTGCGGAAACAGCTGCAGCAGGGACAGACTGGTGTAGGCCTTCACAGCCCACCACCATTGCCAAGGGCCCCACAGGCACAGAGGTACTCAGATCATGAGCACCCTGAGCCAACCCCAGTAGGCAGACGGAGGTGTGTCCAGTATGCCCATGCCTTGGCAAAGAGGAAATGTATAGCACACACACTGACAGTGTAGGCACCTAGAGACTGACACCTTTCTCCACCTGCACACACAGTAAAAATGGATGGCATACACACAAGACTACCTTAAATTGTCATGTATAGGCAGTCTACTGTGTGCATCCAACATAGGCAGCCCTCAACTATTGCACAGACAACTGCCATTGGCACTAGGTAAGTCATCACCTGAACAGTAAATTAAGCTATCAGCATATGCAGATACTGTATGTACAGATTCATAGGTAGATACTTAGCTATCCGCCAGGGTCCATTCATAAGCCCAGCAAAAATGTGTCTGCTTTTGCCACCCCATGGATTCATTAACTGTTCCTCTGTGGAGCAGAGCCAATGGCAGGATCCCTGGGGTGTATCAACTGTTCCCCATCCACTATTCAAGGTTTCTCTTGCAGAGTGTTAGTGAGGGGTTCTGTATAATATAGTTAGGGATGTTGTTCCAAAGTACAGGGGTGTCTGTGACAGGAAGCTGTCTCTCCAGCATCTTCCAGTTATTGTTATGGCAAGGTTCAGCTCACTACAGTGTGTGGCTCACTGTGACATGGATTCCCATAGGTGGGGCATATCCATCAAGCCTGTGTTCGACACAGCTGTGTTGACCAGTGGAGATCATCTGTGGGTAAACGAGATGCCACTGAGTAAAGCAGGAGTTTATTCAGTCTGGCTGCATAGGCCATATGTTGCAGGCCAGTATTCCCCTTGGCAAGGTACATTCGTGGACTCCCAGCTGTTGGAAGTGCCTTCTGAGGTACATCCCAAATAGGTTTTTATACCCTATGATGAGACTGATGAGTGATGTGTAAAGGGGTACTATAACCCCAGTATGTCTGGATGGGAATCCTTTAGTATTCAGATGGCCTACATACAAGGATGTCCTAAATACTGTGGCAATATGATTGTCCAAGGGGAGATCACTATCTACCTTGGTGCCTAGATACCCCAATACCTTGTCCATATTAAAGTTGCTGCCACTTATATGTTAATATGTGGGTGCCAATTCCACAATGGAATGACCATGCAGGTAGTAGCACTTGGCTGGAGGCTGTGATGTTGACACCCTGTGACGTTCTCTGTGAGGTCCCATGAGTGATGTCTGTGTCAGCTGGACTATCAGTCATGGCTCCCAGTTCACAGTCATTGCCAAACATGGTCTGCCGTAGTCCACCTCTGTTTGCCTGTACCTCTGAGATGTATATGCCAAACAGTAGGGCTCACAGGACTGAGTCCTGTGGGACACCAGTCATGACTGGTCAAGAGTTGGACCTGGAGACTGCTAGTCATACCATGTGGGTTCTGTGTGTAAGCCTGTTGGCAACCCAACCTGTGATGTATGGGTGTATGTACAGGCTGGTGTGTTTATCAATAATACCTGAGTGAGACATGGTGTCAAAAGCCTTGGCGAGGTCCAGGTAGTATGTGTGAGCTACCTCCCCCATCATCTAATGTTTTGGTGATGGTATGTAAGACGTCAAACAGGTTCAGTAGGCATGAACAGCACTCAACCAAGCTGACCTGAGTTGGGTCACATGTTCAGAGGTTACCAATGTCTTTGTTAATGAGTTCCATGAGGAAGTGAACCATACCATTGCAGACCAGGCTAGTCAGGCTTATGGGGTGGTAGTTACCATGGTCAGTTGTGATTCCACCTTGATGGAGTGGAATAACTGTTGCCACGTGCCATTGTATGGGCATGTAGCTTGTGGAGAGGCTGAGGTAGGAAAACTTAATTATGTGGGGGGCAGGTTGTCCTGTACAGTTTGCAAGATGCAGTCTGGGACAACATCTGTCTCCATTGATGCTGTGTTCTGCTGCTAGAGAGGGCCATTTCCACCTGTGTGTCTCTGATGTGTGGGATATTGTACCTTTCGGGTAGTGTTCTGTGCTCTTTTGGGGGTGAAGTATGCATTGAATGTATCTGCAAGGATGTTGGTGACATCAGTAGGGTCAGCATATTTTGTGCTATATTTCACCGGCACAATGCAAATGTGTGTGTCACCACGTAAATCCTTGACATAGCCAATGAAGGCTTTGTGGTTAACTTTTGAATCCTTGCGTATTCTCCTGCTGATGTTAGCCTTGGATGATGTCATGAGGGACCGACGTAGCATACTAATAGTGGTCATGGATGTCTGCCCTTCGTGGGATTTGCTGTTTGTCTGGAACACTGTCCTACTTTTGTAGTATAGCCTGTTTAGTGCAGAGGTCCATCAGACTGTTGTCCTTGTCTAAGATGAGTGTGTCTTGGTTTACCAGTGATGGCACGAACCATACATCCATGTAGGTGCTTATAAACTGCATTTGTAAATCTGTCTGTATCTTGAGCAGTGTTTCCCCTTAGCTTAGGGTCTGTGAAACCCCCCCACCCCTGTCACTAATAGTGTAAATTTAGCTGTAGGAAAGGTATACACTGTGGTATCCATGGGTGGGGGAGATGCTTGGGTGTGGAAACAGTGAATAGTTCATGGTCAGATCAAACCAGTCACCGGTTAACCTCTGCTGTGGTGCACCTGTTGCCCATGTTGGTGATGACCACTTCTAGTAGTTTCCACCCCACGTTAGGGAGGTTACCACCTGATACAGGGCATATGAGGTGATAAATTCCAGGAAGTGCTGGGCCTGGACATGAGTACCGGAGTAAGTTTCCCAGTTAATGGTATGGTAGTTGACATTGATCAATGCCAGGGTGTGCGTTAGGCCAGTCATGTACTCTGTCTCCAGGTAGGTGGAGTGGTGGTCTTGGGCCATGGAGGGTGATCCGTAGCAGGCCACTGT
>NC_056744.1:592403983-592426483 GCF_019279795.1 Protopterus annectens
GTGCTATAACAGGGGATAGTATATGTCGATATATTGAAACAGTCAATATATGTATGGGTGTATAATTAAGATGAACATGCTAAAGGTGGGCTTACCGTGCAAATATGGTGTGCAGTGTGGGATATTGTGCCAATAACTGTGTAATGTACAGTATTCTAGGCAGATCTGTATTATATTCTACATAGCAGTTCCATTATGTTATGCAAACAGTAGTTATGTCTCTTGGCAATTACAATACCCAATAACAGGATACATATCATTTGTATTCATCTGACAGTTTAACAGCATGATAGCAAAGATAATTGGAAGAGCCAGGTAACTATCCATGCACATAAGACATGTTATATCCACCTCTCTAGTATTGTTTGCAAGCAATAACAGCTATGCATGTGTACGTGTTATGCAAATGTGTAGTGACCTTTGTTACAGGGCTGGACCTCTCTAGTATCGTTCGCAAGCGATATCAGCTGTGCATGTGTACATGTTATGGAAATGTGTAGTGACCCATGTTACAGGGCTGGACCTCTCTAGTATCGTTTGCAAGCAATAACAGCTGTGCATGTGTACATGTTATGCAAATATGTAGAGACCCTTGTTACAGGGCTGGTCCTCTCTAGTATCGTTTGCAAGCAATAACAGCTGTGCATGTGTACATGTTATGCAAATGTGTAGTGAGCCTTGTCACAGGGCTGGCCAAAATGGCTATGTCCACACTTACATAGAGTGGATATTGAGAGTACAGACACACTTGGTGAACTACCAGGTTTTGTAGCCCAACCTCTCATTGCCAACCTTACAGCCACTTGCACATACTGTATGTAAGGTAGTGCACAGCACTGGTAATGAAACAGGTTGCATATAATCTTTAACTCCAGTGTAACATCTGCAGTAGGAGTGTAAGATGTAGGGGACAGCTGTCCATGTGTAATAGCTGCTTCATAGGTGATGGCTCACACTATCTGATTATATCCAGATCATGTTGATAGTGGCATCAGAGTCTATTGATACATGGTCCTAGTGGATATGTGAGTATATACCCAGAGAAGGAAACAGACCTGTAGACACTTGCATCATCTGTAATCAACTAACAGGATGTGATGTGCTCCTCAGAGGAGGATTGCTGCTAAAGGTAGCTACATTGTTTCTGTAATAGTCAGTGTTGTCACGTCCATAACACAAATATTTACATGTGAGCATCACTGTCTAAAACATCTTCTTTCACAATACGTAAACTAAATACAGTACTTGGTACTTGTAGTACCGAATGCTCATACAGGCATGTCCACTAGTCAGCTAATGGTGTCTACTAATGTCAGCTTTGTGTATGTGGCTATCCTGGGGGAATGTAATCTCTATGCCATGTACACTGCCAAACCCACCTAACACCATGCCCCACACATTGTTTGGGATGCAACTACAGGGGTAAGCTGCAAGACAGCCCAGACTACTACCATGACTGGACTGGACAATCATGTGGTGTAGGGTAACACATACAGCTTATCAACACAGCCTACACATACCCTTACTAGAACACAGTAAGGACACCCACACACACTACCAGAAATCACAAACATTCACAGACGCTTCTAAGTATCTGGCCAAACAAGTGACCCCCGAAGCAGGAAGAGACAGACACTGAAATACACAAACTGTATGACATAGTTTGCATAATTGTACCACACCTCAGAACACATGACCGGAAACATGCCCAGCAGTAGACATTTGTGAATGCAAACTCTAGCACTATGTTACACACCAACCTATACGACGGCATACATACTGTCAGCTGCCTGTCTGCCATGATTGGCCACATACCCATACACTCAGACAACCTTTTGAACTATACACATGGCTCCGGCATATTCCATGCTGTTGTGCAGGACCTGTGATGCAGTAGCCTGGACTGCATGGGAAACACATGTAGGAACTGTCAGATCTTGTAGCCCATGCAGGTATGTCCCACGACCTGGGTAGCATTTTGCCATTGGCCAGAATGATACTGCAGTACAGGGACAGAGGGATTGTATTCCACAATTGTCTAGTGTAGTGGTGCAAGTCAAAGGGTATCCAGTATCTGTTGTCCTGGGATAACATGGTTGACAGACCATGATGCTTTGCCAGACAGGGCCTGCACCTGTCACCCCTAGGAATCTGGATACTGCCAAGAGCTCATACTTCTCCTATAATGCTTTCATCATGCATGGTTCAAGTGAAGGTCCACTGCTTTTACAGGGACAGCCAAGCAATAAACTGTGGGTCTCACTATACAATGATGCATGTCAGAAACACTATACATATGCACATATGTCAATCCCTAGCATGGAGAACATATCTGTGCAGTGGCTGAGACATGTTTCAATGCTCCAGAGAGCACACCTGCATGACCATGTTATAACACATACCTCACCTTTTGCCCATTATCCTTTACTGGAACACACAGGCCGCAGGTATGTCCATATTCCTGAAGGATATGTACACCCCCACACTAGTTGCACTTGCATAACATCAGATGCATTATGCTGAGCAACTACCTTTGTACCAAAGTGGAATTCAAATTGCACCTTGAGACAGATCACCCACCAGTCCATGGATTTCCCAACTGTCATAATGTGCTGCAATGGGGAAAATTAGGTCTGAGACAGAACCATAATAATGGCTACTCTCAACTATTCCATTATGAACTGGGAAGGCTCCTCTTGTACCAACAGCTGCACTCATTGCATGTTGGATTACATCGACCCCACTGACCTGGATCACAGTGGTCACACAAACAGGGCTAACAGTATGCTACATATAGTTAGTCTCCAATGCCAATGCTATGTTTCCTAAGAGCAGATTGGTGACTGTCATGGCACCCATGCAGATGCAAATGCATGTGCAAATGCTGAATCCTACACAAATGAACCTTAAGCAGTCACATATGTGCAATGATTGTGCCATTGAAACAGAACCAGGATGCAACCCAACACAAACAAGAAGGCAAACAGGTGGCACCATGCTATAAACTGTACCACAGAATGTAGTAACTGTTGCAAGAGTGAACACACATGAGTGTAGGTGATCCCTGGTCAGCCTCAGTAAGATGCAGATACACCATATAAAACCACACAAAGCTACTGTGAAACTAATCAGCTGCATATTATGAGGTCAAGCACAGAGCATTCTATAGCTGTGTCATTAATCGTAATGGCAACAACAAGACCTGCTGTGCTGCACAGCACTATGGCATGGGAAGTACTGCACCTACAGAAATAGCACCCGTTCATCCAGATAGGGTCTTGAAGAACCTAAACCCACTCCCACTTCCCCCCCAACAGGTACACTTAGTAATATAGCCATGTACACTACAGGGGCCCTGTAATAACAGCTATGCAGGTACAAGCTGCACTCTCTAAAGCCCTACATACAGCTTTCATGGGACCTGTCAACATCCCAGGGTGTATCCTACACAAATATAAGGACATTCAGCTATCCACATACACATCATGTTCAATCATAGCTCCATGTTAGGCTGTGTACACACTGAATGGTGCACAGCAACAGTTATCACACCCCACAAAGGGGGAGACACCATTGATAATGGGAAATAGTGCACAACTACCCTGCTGAGTCTGGTCTGTAAGGCCATGAACTGTGATCAACGTATTTGATGTACATGGTACAGCTGTACATGACAGTAGGGTTGATTCACACTGCATATCATGACCTTGCCAGGTCGTAGGACACCATCACCCATACTGTGTTCCAGCTGCACTCAGTAAACTAGGTGTATATTCCTATGTCACAGGAGTGGTTGGCAACTGGACTGCTGGCAGAACCAACACTACAGAAGGTGTCTGACTAGTACACGCACATCAAACCAGTGCCAGCCACAGTAATATATGGTTCATTCTTGGTACTCCCCCTCTTTATTATCTATACCACACAGACTAACACAGAAGGCATCAGCCTATTGATGTTTGCAAATGACTATGAACTAGAAGCAATAGTCGACTTAATGTGTGCTGTGTACAACATACAGAAAGGCCTTAGTGTGTCAGATGTGTGGTGTGTGATGTATGGCCATAATCTGACAGCTACATATTGCATTATCATCCTCTATGTTACAAACCCTGTACCTATGAACTACCACCTAGGCAGCGGTCAACATAATGGCAACTGTGTGTATGGGATGCAGCTGGACAGTACTATTTCCTTTGATAGTTATTTCACCACACCAGGCAGGTAGATGTATGTGGCACCCCTAATCATGACAGGGTGCCATCCAGGAATATAGAGATAATTGCTCAACCATACTCAACACCCATGTGACCCATAATAGATCACATATTTCTTTTAAGGATTATTGCCCATGTGTAGATGACCTACACTGTCATTCCCAATCCCTAGCTGCACTATGTAGCATGCTGCCTACCCTAAATAAAGCCATGTCCAACCCAGAGCTGTTGGACATGCTACACTTAACACATCCTGATCCCAGATAAACACATACTTCATGGACATCCACCTTTCTAGTACAAGAATTACAACATGCCTGACAGATCTCTGTCCCATACACTTAACATACTCTTGCCATACTATGCATCCCTGTACAGCGAAGATGCACATCGCCCCTCTCTGTGACATGGTGTGAAGACCGCATGCCAAATATATCAGTAACCCTGTGGACAGATTTTGTGGCACTGCTTGAACAGGCCACTGAAATATACCTGTCTGTTGCCTACAGCTAGTTAACCTGTCTGCCTAGGCTCATAAATGGCCCAGGGCATATAGCCTTCTAGATCACTATGACCATACATGCTATAGTTGATATCCAACCCTGCAAATACCATCAGGGTAGCTATTGTCCCATGTGTTACACATGTGCAGTGCCACATAGATGTATATGGCAAAACACATACATGCTTGCAAGTCTGCAGGGTCACAGGTCATGTCTCTAACGGCTATGTATGACTATATATGTGACATATACACCGCATTAAGGTTGATTGCATTACTGTGAACACATCCAGGCATGTGCTGATAGGTAAAGACACCAGTACAAGCAAACAGACATGCCCATGTCAAGACAGCATCCACATGTTGTATGAGCAATGTCATCACATGACACACACATATATGGCGATAACATCACATTACCAGTAAGTGTCAAATGTGTGTGACTTATACATGTCAGTGGTGTTAGTGTCATGTAGATTTGCAAAGACGTATTTGTAATCTTAAATGTGATACACATGTATGTTCAACTGTACTGCTGTGCTTCTCTGTGAGTTACTGTGACCTGTCTCCATTAATATGTCTTCCAGGTATGCCACATAGCAGACTGCCAGTGTACAGCCACTTGGAGGATGAGGTCCTCATCCCATACCTCCTCGACAACCACACCACACTCTTCAGCCATGTGCCACAGGATGTACAGCAGCGGGATGCCCTGTGGGAGGGACTCTGTAGGAGGGTAAATGATGTTGGCAGTCACAATCGCACCTATCAGCAGGTGCATCACCACTGCACTGACCTCATAAGATGGGCGAAACAGCGTGCTAATGCAATTGCCAGGGAACAAGGTGCAACAGGTAGAGGGCCACTCACCCAGCCCCCACTCACACATACCGAGGAGCTACTGGCCAACCTGGAGACACCTGCAGACCTCCATCCACAAGCTTTAGCCGGTATTGTGGAGATGGGTGTCTCTCAACCACTGAGCCTGGAGTTGCCTGGTAAGTCACTGCTGCACATATAACACAACTATATTTCACATAGTTATGTGTTACTGTACAATATGTAATGAAACATCATATGCAAGGCATGTATGCACACATGCCACATACTATAGTCTGCTACTCTATGTATGCACAGATGTGCATACTTCATAGTATAGTGTGTTGTACTGGCTTATGTGCTAACACGGGCATTGCACCTTGTAGCTATCACACAGATGTGGATAATGATCTTACTGCTGTGACACTCCTGTTTAGGTACCTCTGGCATTTTGCAGTGACAGCAGCCTGTGTCAGGTGAGATTGTTATTATTTACCAGGCTTGATAATGCACAGAACATATTAATTGCATGCTTTCTGCTATAACACACATACACAGAATGTATGGTGGTCCTGTTAATGGACACTGGTCAGACCTGCAATGCATCACAGTGTCTACTCATGTGAAACAATTGAAGACTATATGAAACACCTACACTAACCCTTCCAAACTGTCATTGCCAGATGTGTGGATAACAGTGAATACAATGGTGGAGGTGTGTTCCACTGAAGGGACATGTACTACATATCAACATTACCCATGTTGGGAATACGATCAGTACTGTACAGAGAGTATATGTGTGCACACACTCTAAATGTGTTGGAGCTGGAGTATGACCGGCCCACAGGATACACCCTTGTGGAATATACCCTTGCTATGAATGTCACACAATGTCATGTGCTATCTGACATGTCCATGACATGTAGTGGGCTGACTGCAACACTGCTCAACTATCCTGTAAAACATGTCTCACATCCCATACATACCACCTTTGTCTGCATAACCCTGTCCTCAGTGGAGCATATGCCATCTATGGGTGTATGTCATATGGGATAACACTGACAGGTGAAATAGGATGGCCACCACAACCATTGGACGGATCATGTGTACACATGGCCATGGAGGATGGCCAGAGACATGAAGCGACATACATAGTAGAAGCGATGCACATGTGTGTACACCCTGTTGTACATTGGCTTGACATAATACAACTATGGCCTTTGTGTAATGGTGATATTGCAGATGTGAAACACCAAACATTATACATGCCTGTGCACAGCTTGTGTAGGCATAACATGAAAACACCACATAGCATGTCTTGAACATCTTGAGTGTGTCACGACATGGAAGCATTCACCTATACAGTATCCATATACATACATGTGTTGCACATCATACACATGCAACCACATCAGACCACAGATACAGTACAGTTACCTTGCTGGTGTCAGACATCACTGTCATGCCTGCTCTTCATGAGTGTGAGGTACACAGATGGCATGTGAGACATAGAGTACTGCTAAGTTAGCCATGTGTGGGCATAGTTGCCTGGCAACAATACTATGCATAAATCAATGAGTGATCTACCATTAAGGCCTATCGTGTCTGGCAAGGGATGGGTGACCGAGCCAATTTCAAGATATTTACAAAAAGTGTTAGGAAAGTATCTACTTAAGTGTGAAACTGTTTTGAAGGATACGGTTCACTTTATAGAAAAATTGGATATGTGGTTTAATCACCAAACTAGTTCTGATTATTTCTTGGTTACACTGGACATAGCATCACTTTTTACAGTTATTCCAATAGATTATGGGATTGAGGCAGTAAGAGGTTTCCTAATGATGCAATCTTTTGAGCAGACACGTGAAATTGAAAATATTTACCTTTTATTAGATTTAGTTCTGACGAAGAATACTTTTATTTTTGATGGTGTTCCCTACCAGCAGTTAACTGGGGTGGCCATGGGTACATCTGTGGCGAATACTTTTGCCAATTTAGTTTTATATGTATGGGAAAAGCAGTATATTCTAAATGAGAATAATGAGTATGCGCGTTTATTTGATTGTTACTGTAGGTTTGTGGATGATTGTTTTTTCATTTGGAAGGGGACTTTGATTCAGTTAGAAAGTTTCCTCTCCTATATTAACACCACAACATGCTTCCTTAAGTTTAAGATGGACTTTTCCCTAGACAAAATAGATTTTTTTTAAATGTAAGGCTTTATAAACAACTTGGTAGGTTGGAAACAAGGGTACATAGAAAGGATGTGAATGCAGCAAGGTATTTAAATACTGCCAGTATGCATCCAATGCATATCTATAGAGGTATTATAAAATCTCAGCTGATAAGGGTTAGTAGGTTAACAACTGATGAGGAAGTTTTCTTGGAAGATACTGAGAAGATGAGGAAAGAATTTATTGAGAATGGGTATCATCCTAGAGATGTTAATATGAGTTATGAGGAGGTGAAGCAAGGAAGAAGGGGCCCCTATAGACCAGTTTTTGGTTCTTTATCCCTGAACCACTTATGTTGCACAACAGAAGGGGAAGGTGATAGGTCAGTCAACAGTTCTGTTCTTAGATTTACCACCACTTATAATGGTAATACTAATAATGTCTGTAAAATAATTAAAAAGAATTGGATAATTTTGATGTCTCAACCAGACTTAAAAGATTTATTAGGTCCAGTTCCAAGGTTTGCTTTTAGAAATGGTCAAACGTTTAAACAAATTTTATGTTATAAGGATTTTTTGACTGAATCCGTCCCTTTACGAGCTAGTATGGGGACCTTTAAGTGTTACAATTGTGTCTGTTGTTCTGATATCAATGATAGTAGTAGTAGCTTCCAGCACCCCATAACAGGTGAATGGTTTAAATTTGTTTCTCGAGCAGATTGTAATACCACTAAGCTAGTTTATCTTGCTAACTGCACTTCATGTAATGTTTTTTATGTGGGGGAAACATCTAGGAAGCTTAAAGATAGAATAACAGAGCATAGGTCTGAGATTAAAAGGAAGGTTGAGACAAACGCATTATTCAGACATTTAAATGAATTTCGAACACACACATTTAAATTTAGGTGCATCTGTACGGTACAAATGGGCATTAGGGGTGGTGATCTATATAATATTCTATTATTGAAAGAATATGAATGGATAGTACGTCTACAGGCTGATAAACCTCCGGGCCTAAATGGGTCAGTAAGTATAAAACCAGTGTTAGTTAAGCGACAAAGGGAGAATTTATGAGAATTGTTTTGTCTTATCATTTATTCTAATGTTCTTTATATTTTATTT
Organism: Protopterus annectens; assembly: GCF_019279795.1. Classification (NCBI taxonomy): domain Eukaryota; kingdom Metazoa; phylum Chordata; order Ceratodontiformes; family Protopteridae; genus Protopterus; species Protopterus annectens. The sequence goes on from NC_056744.1 coordinate 592,412,817, forward strand.
TAATATAGATGATTTAAGTATATGTATATATTTTTTTAGATATGTATTTTATAAGTACAATAGAGTATTTAAGAAATTTAGGTATGATGTGCTTTTAAATAATTTGCATAATTAATTTGGGTCTTTATCTGAATGGCTGGCTTGTTCATGTGATTTTCAAATGTTCCTCTATTTAAATGTGGTTTGTATAAGTTGATTTTATGTGTTGATGAAGGGTGTAGACCCGAAAGCTTCATTAAAGCTGTTTGTTCGTGACTACTGTGTTTTTGGATACTACTTGACATTTTCTGATCTAGTGTATTTTCGTGATCAATACTATGGTTGCAGATGTGCAGGGGTGTCATCCGTATACCCTTCTTTGTCCTGTGTCCTACATTCCACATTAGAGTTTAGTGTGTTTACTCCTCAGTGACATGGGCCACATTCCACATAGATATGTATTGTATGTGAACATAGTCATGGCTATGAACTGTCAGTAGCTCACACTGTATAGCACTTGTGAAGCCAAAGGATGCCCTGCAATGGCTATGCACATCAGCTTGATGTGCAGTATGTCCCTACTTATTTGTAGGGTGGACAGGCAACATTGCATCAGCTGAAGGCCCATGTTAGTATAACACGTCCCTGCATTGGGACACCATTACCATACTGTAGATTGTAATAGACACCATTGTCTTACACATATATGCATGTCATTCAACACGTCAGCAGATGACATGTCATACTACATGTGATTGCCATGGTCATATGCCACACAGCAGGCCGGTGTACTGTAAACCTGTGCTGGTCTGTGGCACCATTGCAAAATAAGGACAGCCATGTCAAACATGTGTGTACAGCCACATTCACAATGTCTAGACTCAGCTCAGGGGTAGGCGGAATAATGTTGAACAGACATGCACTGCCTTGGGGGAGATATGCAAGCTAGGGCTCAGGCAAACATAGTATGCAGTCAATATACCCTACTGCTCATGTCCTCACACATAGGGGCGGTGGCCAACACAATGCATCAGTGGCAGATGTACAAAGGTCAGCGATGGTCTGTTAACATGTGGTGTATGTTGCACACACCATGGCAGTGCGGTGCATCGGTGCAAAGTGCATGCATTGTGTTGCAGGTATGGGGCATAGGCTACTAACACAAATGGTGCAATACAGGTATGTATGCTAACCAACGCTATAATTGTGTAAGGTGCATGCCGTCTGCTATAATACATGCATGCTGTTGTGTGCAACTTAGGGATGTCTGATAACTACCACTATAATTGTCTAAGCTGAAACTATAATTGTCTAAGCTGAATGCCATCTGCCATATTACCTCTATGTAGTGTGTGTGTGTGTGTGTGTGTGTGTGTGTGTGTGTGTGTGTGTGTGTGTGTGTGTGTGTGTGTGTGTGTGTGTGTGTGTGTGTGTGTGTGTGTGTGTGTGTGTGTGTGTGTGTGTGTGTGTGTGTGTGTGTGTGTGTGTGTGTCTGGTATAACTTGCAATGTACAGTTCTTGTCTTCCCCTCACAGGTGTTGTTGTAGGTGCATTCCTCTCCTGCGGTCCACCTGATGTTAGTGTCCCCACAGACTCTAGCAGTGATGATGGTAGTATGATTGAGGCACAGGCAGGGTTGTCAGCGGCTGAATCTGTGCCATTGGTTGCCATTCCACTTGTCTCCCCCTCATCTTCGCACACAGTTCCCCTGCCTACACATACCATATCACCACCGGCCATAGAGGAAGGACAGTTTGCAGGTGGTAGCATGGAACAGGGAAGTGTGGAGACTATGGAAGGTGTGCCTGCACACCATGATCCCAGTCAACTGACTGGTGATGTCCCACACAGGCATGTGCTCAGCACTGCTAGTAGGAGGACCACTGGCCAACATGCCCCTGCAGGACAAAGCACATTGGCTGGAGTCACCAGACACATGTTTCAGGCTGTAATGGAGGCACAGGAATGTGCTAAATGGCACACCAGAGAAGGTGTGAGGCTTCAGAGGGCTGCTGTCCGTTCATTAACTGACAACATCCAGGTACTTGCAAATGCTCAACGTCATCTTGCAGATGTTTTGGATAGATGGTTGGGTGACATGATGGGAGTCCTTGACAGTGGCATGTCCATCCTTGAGCATGGAATGTCTGTGCTGGAACATCTGGTGGGAGTGAGGCATCGGGCACATGGACGTAGGTCAGCTACATCACCTGTTGAAGGTCTACGTGAGCATGCTATTGCACATGCTCCCATAGTGGCAGTAGCAGCAGCAGTACAGCTCATGCTGTGCAGTCCACACCAGGACACAGCAGGCCATATGCATGTGGTCCTGGATGGTCCCAACAGGGATACGATTTCAGTGGATATGTGTCATCAGACAGTACCCAATGTAGACTTCTGCCTGGTAATGCCCATGCAACCCCTGGCAGGCACAGGTCACATGGCCGTGGCTGGACACTGTGAACTGTGAAACCTGCCTTGTACAGTCTGCAGCTGTCAATAATACACCTGTGTAGGCCAGCCACATGTGTGCATGCATACAAACACACTGAAAACAAATGTAGGGCACCTCAACACACACGCATAACATCCACACATCGCAATGATATCACAGGCCCTAACACACACACGCACATGATGTCATCCAATCGTGCAGCCTAGGCCACTGGCAAACATTATCATCCTGTGCATATGATGATGCCTGTGTCACATCCCTGTCATCCACACCATCAGTGCAGGGACATGCTCATATGGTCTGATGCACAGGGTGAACATACTAGGTAGACAACTGTAGATTAATATTGTTGAGTAGTGTTGACAGGCTGCAGACATACCATGTATTTTGGTTTTAGAATGCATTTTGTACATTTGACAGTATGTATCATGTGTAACAACATTAACAGCATGTTGATCTTGACGTTCTGTCTTCCTCTTTCAGGTGTTGTTGCATGTGCCGGGGGATGTCGGTGTCTGCGGTTAGTGTCCATATATACATGTTGACTACCCACAGGTCAGTATGACAATACCTGCATGCACTTTGTAGCATCCACATCACAGTTATATTCTCCCATGTTTCAATTATGTTTACTGTTCTAATGATCCAAGAGCATGATAGCTGTGTAGTAAGGTACTGTGTTCAGAGCCATCACATCCATAGTGGGTGACATCACAGGTATATTTACCTGGAGAGTGGTGGAGGTAAAAGAGTGGTATGCTGGATGACAAGGGTAAAGGCCAGTGGAAATAGTGGCTTCTCATTGGGAAGCAGTAATACCCACTGCCATGACAGCATGCAAACACAGACACACCCACACACCCAGGGATTCACAGACACAGTAACACACACTCTGGCACACACACACACAGTTGCCAGTGTTCAGATGAGAATCCCTGACTATGTGCATATCATCTCTATAGTACTATGCAATTACAAGACACGTCTCAAAGATTACACATGTACAGGTAGTTGGAATGTCCTAAGATCGTGGACATCAACAGGGATACTACAGTACAGTGAGTGTATGTGGGGAGGGGGTCAATCAGTAGGCTATGTAACAACAGGTCATACCCCAGGGTGTACATGTTACCAGGCGGTTAGAATGCCCGTGTAAGATTGATGGTATCAACAGGGATGCTAGATTGCATTGAGTGGATGGGGGGAGGGAGCATTAACATTTCACTATGGTAAAATACAGCCTCACTCCAGGGACTGGACAGCCATACACACACACACACGCACACACACACACACACACACACACACACACACACACACACACACACACACACACACACACACACACACACACACACACACACACACACACTGTGGCATTCACAGAGATGTACACCTATGTCACACACATACAGACATTTTACATGTGTGAGGTTCAACCATCTGCCTATGCCTTTCTTTCTACACTTCACTCTGTACTGGTGTCAACAACAGTGTTCAGGAGAGTGATAACATATGGGATGTATTCCCAACCATACGTGGCATATATGGACACAGACACCCACACATGCCAGTACTGTGAATCAAACACCTGCCTATCTCATGATAGGTATTACAGATGTACAGCACTACCGCATCTGGTACAAAGCTTACTGACACTTTCCTTTGCCAACTGTGCTGATATATGCACAATATATGCACGGGGAGGTATTACTGTTACAGGTGTCATGAGGTTTGCCTTCAGTGTCACCCTTACAGCATTCTACATTGTCTGTCTTCCACTTCAATTAACAAAACCTGACCTTAGCAGTTACACAGGTTATTGTGGGACTGGTTGTAACACACCAGTGAACTGTCAGTAATCATTCATATGCAAAGAAGCCCCACCACTTAGTAGTCATGTCCAAACATCTGTCCATACCTCATGTACGGCTTACTGTACTTAGAGCATATCACCATATACAGTTGGCAATGCTGAGGCTGTATTGCAACAGCATGATGTACTAAGACAACAGTCACCTTCAGACATCAAACACTGCACACACATGGAATCTATACAAACATCAATATATGTACACATATGTGGTCTACATCAGTAAGTGCACTAGCAGGTCAAGAGGATACATTCCATGCCTTCCCCACGCCATGTGTGAAACATAGCCGTGTATTACACCATAATGGATATTGTATTCATGTACTGGTAGGACACCACCACCTTCACGAGTAGCCAAGTGTACATATATAACAGCAACACATATCAGCGAGACACACAGCATTATTCCATGTCATGCTCCTACAAACTGTTACTTGACAGTGCCATGGTGAAGCCAAGGCACTGTAATGGTCAACAGTGAGCACATCATATTTGCCACAGACACCTAATGGTTACTGGAAGAGTGCCAGCAATGTGCTCTATTAGAGATAGGCGGTACACTCATTCAAGCATGTGCGAGGTCTGTGGCTTGTAGACATCCTACCCCAGCATGTACTGGCTATTGTGGTACTAAGGCTAATGTCCAGACAGCACACAGCATGCATAGTGAGCAATTGTTGACATGGGATATATGTAGGAGCTGTGGCCACACATGGCTGTACATGTCATGAACATATCATCTGTGACCACTCAGGAACATACTGAGCAGAGCTGAATTTCCCTGAGTCTGTCAGTACAGGCATTGTGTAGGTTCTATGATCCTGTTATTTGGGTATGTTTGTAGGCATTGCATTAGGTGGACATGTTTCGAGACATACATGCCACATGGGATGTTGTATGATATGATAGGTGTCATTGGTGACAAGTAGAGAGGGAATATTACCTCTGTTAACATAGATATCAAACCTTATGTACTGTTAGCATGCTATCTGCCATGTGCATGTGTGTAATGACTGTAGCCACCTGTATGTAGAAAAGAAAATGAAAGTGACGGTAATGTCATTCATGTTACATGAGTGTGAGATGTACATATCCAGGGCAGGTACAGTTAGGTCATATCCAACCATGAAGGTGTTGTTTACTGGTGTACAGCAACAGTCAACTGTGTTACTGCTGACAACATCTGAAGGACCCTGGTATGTGTACAACTGAGCTGGTTACAAACAATTGTATTATTGTATTGCATTATGCAGCTGTGTCTGTACATGGGTACTTTGTACAGTTGATGTAGGCCTAGGTACAGTCCACCAATCGAGGGTTATCTGGTGGTCTACCATACTATGTCATACCACATATGGATGTGTGTTGGTAGTCTAAGGACAAGGTGGTGGATGTATATGGGGATACATCCTAGAATGCAGCATTTGCCACTGTCGCCTGTACTTGACTCATCTGTGATGTGTTATGTTGGAGTAGTGGTCTTTACATGTGAGTAGCCATTATGAATATGTGTACATCACCACCTGGAATGGTCCATACCACTGTTATGGCTCACATGTCTGGATCTGAGGTATATGGTGGTAGTGCAATTGTGCACTACAGAGCCTTCAGCCAGGTGCTCCTCACTGCACATAAGTCAGTATTCCCTATTATAGGTTCTACATTGAGAAAATGAATTACTGAAGTCACGCGTCTAGCACTGGTTAGCATAAGCATCCAATGCAATTGTCTTGTAAGTGTTAGGGTGTAATTTCTGTGTGTAGGACATTTGCCTTGGAATGCAGCTATATGGGTAAATATGACCTAGGTATTATCCACACACATGTGAAACATAGATGCATGTGCTCTGTGTTGAAGGCATGCCTTCAGTCATGACAGACAATGGACAACCTCATAATAACAGCAGGACATTGGCTCATTGTTTTGGTCTAGCAGTTGCCACTTGTACCATGACATCACTGCAAGTGGCAGTAATGTGCTTGGTAGCAAATGCATCATGTAAGGTGACGGACAGCAGCAGAGATTATGTATATGAACAATGTGAGATATACTTAGGGTAGATGTCCTGCTAATAATGACAACTACTAACACAGCTGGGACAGATCATCCTGACACCTGCACCTCAGTACCATTACACAATCTGGTTCACACATTATGCTTGCACATGCCACTGTTCCACGTATAATGCCACTGTCCACAACCTGCTATCAATGTATGCCTTTCAGGGCAGAAAGGTGTGTCACAAATCCTGTAGGTAGCATCCACCTGTGTTACCCAGGTAACCTATTGTCTGTCACGTCCACACATGCATGAATGTGTATACTTAACATATATATGTCAGTACTTCATGTACATGTATGCATGTGTATCACACAGCACAGACACAGATATATCATTTACGGGTCACATGCAGTTATTAGGTAGTAAACCAATATGATGTGCATATATACTGACAGCTAAGATGTACATAGTTGTAAACCTGTGTGTTTACAATAGGAGTCCATTACAACATGTTCTATACATGTAAGTGCATGAACATGTACACTGTGGCCTTCTGTGGTTAGACTCAGAGTACATCCCAAACAGCCCTGTGTTACTAAGTGTATGAGTGTACCCACTGCCACCTTGTGTAATTTGAGTCAGTGCATCCAACAAGCTCTTTGTTACTAAGTGTATGAGCATGCCCAGTATAACCTTGTGTAGGTGTAGTCATAGTGCATCCCAAACGGCCCTGTGCTACTAAGTTTATGAGCATGCCCACTGCAACCCTGTATAGTGATAGTAGTTGTCCATTCCACAGATGGCCATACTCCAGTTCAGGTTCCTGTTGTGCTACAACTATACCTCTCAGGCCTACCTGCAGATGATGTGTCTTGTTTGTGCATACAAGTTGTAATGGACACTTACTTTAAACACACAGGTTTACAGCTATGTACTTCATGACTGTCAGTCTCCCTGTTATTGTCCTCAATCTTAGAAGGGCAGTCTGACTGCATGGGAATGTGTAATTTCTGTGGCACATCATGTGACTGTGTAGTACTATAACAGTGATTTGTAGATAGGCAGGTGTTCTGATGCCACCACTGGCCACTGTGTGAGTGTGTTTGTGTGTGTGTCAGCAAATGGCTGAGTGTGGTTGTGTGTGTGTATTTGTGTCTGCATCCTGTCTTGTCAGTGGGTTTTGCTGCATTCCAAAGTGATACCTCCTTTTGCACTGGCCTTTATCCTTGTCAACTGCTAAACCTCTCACTTCCCCCCTCCCCACTGCAAGTAATCAGTCCTGTGATGTCACCCAGCTCAGAAGTGGAATCAGTAAGTGTAATTGTATGTGTTCTGTGGCACATACCCCAACTGCATGCCACTGTACTAGTTACCTTTACATAGGCAAGACGTGCATGCACAATACTGGCAAGTGTGTGCATGTGTGTGTGTGTGTGACTACCCTGTAGCCAGGCATATACATGTGTAATGTCTTTTAGTACACCATGGTAGCCATCTGTGGTGACTATAGGAATAGGAATGGTAAAGAATACACAGTCAAGCACGACTACAGTTGGGTATGTTATTTTCCTGTGCCACTGTCGAGCAGTGACACAGAAGTGGTCGCTGGGGTGTAAGTCCATACCCATCATTCCCTCACCCTAACTCCACAATCCCTGGGGTAGATTACATTAGCCATCATTCCCCACCACAGACTCCACATACACAACAACCATCCTTTCTCTTGTGAACTGCTTAAATTGTAAATGTTATAACACAAGGGATGCCTCTGCTTTGTGTACATCGGTTCCTTTGGAACCCTTCTGTTTCAAAGGGTGTTAAGATGTGTGTGTGTGTGTGTGTGTGTGTGTGTGTGTGTGTGTGTGTGTGTGTGTGTGTGTGTGTGTGTGTGTGTGTGTGTGTATATATGTGTGTGTGTGTGTGTATATATATATATGTGTGTGTGTGTGTGTGTGTATATATATATATATATATATATATATATATATATATATATATATATATATATATATATATATATATATATTATATATATATGTGTGTGTGTGTGTGTGTGTGTGTGTGTACACATCCGTAGGTGTCTGCATATATATATATATATATATATATATATATATATATATATATATATATGTAGTTATGACAGTTGTACAGATGTAGACTTGTCTTTGTTGTTTCACAGAGTACAGTACATTCAAGGGTACTGTACATATGTACACAAAATGACTGTCCCATTTGTTTTCAGTACTGTGGAATACCTGTAGTAAGATGTGCATTATAGACTCCATGCAACATGTACACAACCCAGATGGCTTAGTGGTACATCCAGTGACCTCAGTGTGCATGGTCTAGGGTTCAAGACCTGCAAGCCTTGTTGATACTGTCAAGTAGCACTGCTTAAGACACTTTTAAGCAGTTGTATGCAGGTGTAAATGTGTTTTCGTGACAGTAAGCAGTGGGTGCACACAGGTAACAGACATGTACAACTCGCAGTACACTTGAACTGCCCTTTTTGGCAAGCCTGCTGATGTCACCCACCTACAAATACACCTCTGGGACTACTGTAACCCAGTAATCTCCATGGTACATGCTGTAACTGAATAATACTGTAGTGTGCTAAACTAGTTTGGTAGGGGTTCTATTCCAAGCAAGGCCGACTGTGTGTGTTCCTCTGTCTGCCTGAGAAAGGAACAATGTTTTTTAGAGTATGCACACAATTTACAATTCACATAACCACCTTTGGCAATCCTGCTGATGTCACCCACCTAGAATTACACCTCTGGTAGGGCACTTGCCCAGTATTATCCATAGCGTGTGCTATAACTGCGTATTGCTGTAGTGTGATAAACTAGTTAGGTACAGGTTTTATTCCAAAAGAGGCCAACTGTGTGTGTCTGTCTGCCTGAGAAAGGAACAATGCTTTTTAGAGTATGCACACTCTTTACAATTCATATAACCACCTTTGGCAATTCTGCTGATGTCACCCACTTAGAATTACACCTCTGGTACTGCTGTAACCCAGTATTCTCTGTAGAGCATGATGTAACTGTGTATTGCTTTAGTATGATAAATTAATTAGTTAAGGGTTCTATTCTATAAGAGGCTGACTGTGTGTGTGTGTGTCTCTGTCTGCGTGAGGAAGGAACAATGCTTTTTAGAGTATGCACACTCTTTACAATTCACATAACCACCTTTGGCAATCCTGCTGATGTCACCCACCTAGAATTACACCTCTGGTACTACTGTAATTCAGTAACCTCCATAGTGTGTGCTGTAACTGTGTAATACTGTAGTGTGATATACTAGTTAGGTGAGGGTTCTATTCCAAGCCATGGCAGGTGTGTGTGTTTGAAAGTCAGAGCCTGTGAAGTCACTGTGAGTGTCTAACCATTGGACATGTTGCGGAGTTGATTTTATAGTTTTCCTATATGGTGTCCATATTATATGTCACAATGTCCACCTCACGAGGAGTACAGATGTCAGTCATCCAAGGGACTGTGGTGGCAAGCCATACCCCTACATCTGGCAACAGGCCTGGTGAACAAAGTATGCAACCGTACTATTACCTGGAATACATTCTGAACCCATGTGTCATACACAAACACACTTGCCTAGAATATCCCTCTATGTTGCTAGTACCCTGCACATTGATAACAGATAGGCATGATGTGATTGCAGTGGGGTGCAGAGGGCATGGCACCCTGTACAGCAGTACAATAAGCACATAATTGTGGACAATGTGCCTTCACTATGATCCCCACTGGATGCTTGTAACATATGTGGTGCCATCAAATGTGATCCACAGATGCCATACAATGCCTTACACATGTGCCCTGTATGGACCAATGCCACTGACACCAGGGAATACCTTTATCATGCTATTAATGCAGGTGCAGGGTCAACCTGCTGTCTATAAGCAGGTCCTGCCACTCCAGGCCAGTATTGGCATATCTGAGGATAACAGTATGTGTACACAATATGTGCCATCCAAACCAGGTATGCTTGTACATGTCACTGTACATTATTGTGGGACGTGCACATCTCAGGCAATGTCCATGTCAAGGACTATCAAACACAGACATGGCATGCATTGCAAAGCTATGGCCATACGAAATGGTAATCAGGATGTCAGGACAGTTCATAAAATACCCATCTCTGTGGGGCATTGCAGACACTACACCCCTGTACCACACTGCACACCATTGTTGGGTGGCGTGATGCCAAGGATTACCCCTCACCCTGCCTTGTACAGCCATTTTGCACAGCCAACCACTACACACCCATGAAGCAATGCACACATGCATGTCAGTACTGGCACCTTGTGTCTGCGTGTGGGGTATGATGCTCCCAACCACAGTCACCTCCAGTATAACTCCCATTGGCATACCAACTGATGTCAAACACGTCCACATGCCCTAGCCCATAGAACCTCCGGATATCCCCTGTGGTGCATGTAGTACCTGAGTATTACTGCAGTGTGGCAAACTAAGTAGTTAGGAAGTGTATTTGTGGGCCTGGCAAAGTGTGTCAATGTGATTCCATTAGAGAGTGTGGTTGTGTTGACAATGACATCCATTCATGTGGACAGCCATGTGTGCTACACCTAATGTATGTCTACTATATCTCTGTTGTGGATGTCGCTCATCAGCACACATACATGTTCTTACAGCAGACCAACATGTCAGCTTTGTGGTACATGGAGTAACTGCATGCACGTGTAATAGTAATGAGTAGTCAGTTAGGGGTTTGAACCCCTGTACTGATAGGTGTGTTACAGATGATACTTAGGTTTTAGTCTCCAAGCCCTTCTCTGATGTACTTTGCCTCTGTCTGTCTCTCCCACACACTCTCTGGTGGATGCGGAGTTGTACACCTGCTCAGCAGCAGCTTGTGTTTTGTAAGTGATGGTCATGATCAGATGATGGCCTTTGCACCTATTGCAGTCCTCTTTTAGCTGATTGCATGTGGAACAGTTGTGATGTTGTTCCCATAGCCAATCGCATGAAAACACAATACAATATCTAGGAACATCATGTTGGTGTTTGCCCATTACAGTCGCTGTGAGTGGTACCTGGATCTGGTGTTTGGTAAATGGCATCACAGATGATATCTGGATGTTCCTCAAACAACATACACAGTGAGAAATAGACTAAAGACAGGAGGGTGATGTGCCAGACATGACTACAGCATGTAAGTGTAGCTATGCTTCATTGAGACTACTGCCTGTTTAACACATTGTGTGTGGTAATGGCTATTCTGCATGTTTTAACACTGGCAAGACAGTGCTCTGTTTGTGAGAGACCCCCATCTGTAGGGCCATCTGTGGACTGGTCAGTGTGTGGAACCATGTTTCCTGTGTTACTCATGGAACAAACATCTGTGAACTGCAGGAGCATAGTGTGAGGACTGCAGTCAGTACATGGTGATAGTGATGGGTTACTGACATTGCATCCCTGATTGGACATATGTCACATGAAACAGTGGTATGACAGACACTGTCTGGGGTTCTCAGTGACATGCCAATAATGGCCCACTGTTCATAGCTGCAGTCACAAGTCTTCTACACTTTGTACAGATGTCATGCAGTATATATGCATGTGATGTGCTCCCTCTGCAAATGTATACCATCTGTTGTGTGGGGTTGATGGTCATATCTATGCATGCTGTTATAAGTAATCCTGAATGCTGTTGACTAATACTAAGCCATATCTGCATTTAAACTGCAACACCATAGGCTGTATGGGTTTTGAGGTCCCGGCAGAACCTCCTGTCCCACTTCAGCTGGCCATAGCACCAGGCACCAGCACATCTGGGGCCCAGCCTTGGACCTCCACCTCTGTTGGCTCTCCACCACCTTCTGGTGGAACCGCCACTGAGGATGGGGCCTGTCCCCCCTGGGAGCAGGTCCAAACAGGAACATGTCCGCTGTCATACAGTCCTGGATGTGGTGCATAGGGGCTCACTAATGGGTTTCAAGGCCAGATATGCCAGCTCGAGGGCAGTGTCACATTTACAGGGTGCGCCTGCCCCTCCTAGACAGCCCCCAGCACTGCCACCTTTGCAGCTGTTTTGGTGCAGTGGTGACTGCCCATGGCTGGGGACCTCCTTCCCACTGTTTCCATCTGGGGGCTCATGGGCTTGTGACTGCCAAACACTCCTCCACATCCAAGGTGTATTCCCCCACATGTGTCATATACTGACCCTGTATGCTGTCTTGTCTGTCATCCTACCAAACCTATCTTCCATGAGCATACCTACTCTCCTTCCCCCACATCCCATACTCACCCTACGGAAACAAAAAGCCAGTCAGTTCCTAGAACATTTGCCCCATACATAGCTGTCCAATTCACACATGTGTCCACTGGACACATGTAACCCTTTTAATATGCATCACAACATACTCCAGTTGTCCTCACCCCTGTCTCTCAGGCACACGATCCTGGTATGCACATGACTCCTAAAGGTTCCAGGTACATGTGATGCGGATGACCCCATTGTACACACAACACTACCAGTCCCTCTATGATTACCCCATTTACCTTTTTCATGATGTTGATGTTGCACACAGCACCTTGCAAGAGTACTGTTCTCACATAATGATTGGACTGGAACTGTTGTGTTAATGTAAACAAAATGCACAGAGTGATGTATTTGGCCAATGTACAAATGTTTTTGCGTATTAATGACACATGTCTGTCGAGGGAATCTTGATATTACATAGGATAACACCACTACATAATACAGGCATTGCTGGTGTTTCCTTTTCATTCCTTTGTAATGCTTTGTTGTCACATGGGATGTTCTTGATATATCTATCTATATATATATATATATATATGTATGTATCTCTGTCTGGACATAAACACACACACATACATCTACATGATGGAAATTGTTTCCTGTACTGTTGAATAACTGCGCTGGATGATATGGTTGTGATAACATCCGATGTCTGTATATCTGCCATGGCTTAGTGGTAAATAGCTGTGTGTGCAGGGTCCTGGATTCGAGCCTTGCAGAGGCCATTTATTTTGTTGCTGGGCAGAACAAGGCATTGGATACAGAGTGAATAAGTCACATTAAAGCAGTTGTGAGCAGGTGTGTGTGGGTTTGCATGGAGCTAAGCAATGCTAACCTCCGGTTACAGTTTCTTATACTCAGTTAGCCTCTACATTGCTTCACCAGTGTAATACTCGCATACTGATGGCCAAACAGGCTTACACCCACTTACTCCCACAATTGCAACTGCACTGCATTTTGGTATTTGCATCTGAAACTCACACCCCTGGGTGGGAGTGAGGACAATGATATTACCTTGCGATGCCTATTACATCGGATTACATGCCGTTCGACTGTAAG